>NC_134577.1:50980155-51255155 GCF_050947875.1 Dermacentor variabilis
TACACAGTATTGATGCGAAATACAAACATCCTAAGGAGAAGGAAAAAATAATAATAAACAGAAAAAAACGTTGTCATAATAAAAACATCAATGCACAGTGCAAGGAAGTGCGTAAAGTAGAAATGAGAATTTTTGTGGAAAAAGTAAGAGGGAATAAAGATTTGCAACAAGCAATGCAGACTTATCAAGCTTAACGCAGCGAGGATAGACAACATCCTTCTTGACGCGCAGGATAACATGCACTAAAGCAAGCATACGCAACTACTTTTACAACAAATGCAGTTTTTCCGTGGCATATGGTACGTTTTTGGACAGAAATACATCGGCTGCAAGGGAGTTGCATTCGTTGATTGCTATTGAAAAAAAAAAGGAAAACTCGAGGCAGTTAGTGCCCGCAAAAATATGGGTTATCTTGCCGGAATTATGATTCCTAGTAGGTCTGGCTGATAGGCAACGGAGATAAGATGAATGATCAAGTTGTAACATTTCCAGAGGCGGGAAAGCAATTTTAGACGTGCTACCTTTCTTCGGGATTCCAGGATGGCAATGGTATTTTCGTTCATCAAATGAGATGGGCAGTCACAACGTGCAGAGCAATTAAATATGAAGCGGGCGGCAAGTCTGTTTGTTTTCCCGTCTGTTAATGTTTATTTTCGTGAAAGGGTCCCAGACGACGCAAGCATATTCTAATCTCGACCTTACCAGTGTGTTGAACGTTGAGTTTCACGGGTGGAGGTGAGAGTTTCAGCGTGTTCCTTAGCAGACCGAATTTACGCCGAGCAGACGCACAAGCATTATTGATGCGTTGTGACCAGTTCAAGCGATTGTTGATTGTTACATCTAAATATTCAAAAGAGTCGGTTTCAGTGACTGCTGATTGGTTAATAGTGTATTGATATGGCAGAATATGTTTTATTGTTGTTTATGCGCAAAAAAACTGTTTTTCTTCATTAGGTTTCATGTCCCAGGTATCGCACTGTTCAGAAATCGCAGTAAGTCTCTTGTTCGGGATTACTTCGTCATTAGTATGGTGAATCACCTTGTAATGTATAAGCAGCCACCCGCGAACAATTTAATATTTACGCTATCGTCAGTGCATGCGGTTATATCATTAATGTCTACTAGGAAAAGCAGCGGTCCAATGCATAACAAAAGAAATTTATCGGATTGTGTGCATTTCTTACTTTTCCTTACGTTAACTTCATGTTCAAAGAACTAATAAGGCTTCAAAAACATTTACAGCGTGTTTCCACCTGTGTTAAACAAACTCTCAGAACGGAGACGCACTACGTTTAAAACATGTTTTACACTAGCCTGGCGTTTCTTGTGGGTTAAATGAATAGCAAATTGCCGGTGTAGTTTTGGCAAAAGATCGGAGTCCGAAGGTGAGGGAAACATAAGTTATCGGGAATCAATGCACGAAAGTCACCGTGCGCGAAGGACGCGGTGACGAAAGCGCTTCCGGAAGTGTTTTGAAGATTGGTCATTGATGCAGAAAATGGGCCTGCGGTATTCTGGCATAAGTATCTACAATGGAAGGTAACAATTACAGATTTTGGCACTCTGTTAGACATTGTTTTACCCAGAATAAGTGCTTGAATAGTACGAGTTGGCAAAGGGAAACCAAGGGCACACATTCGAAACCTCAGATTCTCGTGTTTACGGTATCTGACGTCCTCTGTCATTTCATAAACATAGAGAAAGACAGAATTGGCGTTTTTAAACCAGTTACAATAGAACATGGCCTTTACAAAGTAAAATCTTTTCGTGCGATTCACCAGCCGCTCAATGTGAAGGTCTGCAGCTACAGTGATGGTGCTTCATAACAACCTAGAAATTTTAATTATGTGTCAGATGGACAAGATCAGACAAAAAGAAGAATCAGGAGGAGACATGCTACTAATTTGGTGACTTTTATTTGTTTTATTTGTATTTTTTGTGAGCGCTAGAGTTATTTCAATTCTGTATCGCAGATTTTCTCTGAACCCAAATTTTCGCGTTTCTTTCGTGCCCCAACAGACATAACTATATTTCTAATAAAAAATTCAATTATACTTTGCATAACTATTTATTACGTAGTTGGTTTGGCAATGAGCCTCATAAAACCGTACGACAGTTTCTGACATGGCTTTTGATATGATATGGCGGGGTCGTGCAGGCGTTACCAAAGCGATTGCGCAGGCGTTGGCACCAAATTTGTAATAATACACACTCGTCCAGACTGATTGACCGAGTTACTTTGATGTTACGAACCAAGAATGGGGCTCCGAGTCAGCAGTTGCCAGCACACAGGATTCTCCGACGTGCACCTAAATCTAGCTGCAAGGGGGGTCTTACATTCTGCAACTCCCGAGATGTGGCCGCCAGGCGTGTGAATCAAATCCGCGACCACGAACTTGGCAGCAGAATGGCTAAGCCAATGGGCCTCCGCGGCCGTTCAAGCTAAATATATTACCGCGTAGAATGCATAATGCCATTGCGATTGCATAGCTGTATTAAAGTGGAAAGTTGGCCGAGTTGATATACATTCGTAATGGTAACAGCGCGAGCAAGATGGCGACGGAGTGAAAGGACGAGCGCTCGTCCTGTGCCCTTTCACTCCGTGAAAGGGCACAGGAGCACGTCCTGAGCCCTTTCACGTCCTGAGCCCTTTCGTCCTGAGCCGTCCTGAACCCTTTCACGTCCTGAGCCGTCCTGAACCGTCCTGAGCCCTTTCACGTCCTGTGCCCTTTCACTCCGTGAAAGGGCACAGGACGTGAAAGGGCTCAGGTCGCCGTCTTGTTCGCGCTGTTACCATTACGGATGCACAGCTGAGCTGCAGTATTCCGAGATCAGGGGAAACGGTGACGCACTCGTTTGCCGGGTCCCGGCGCGGGCGTTGGCGCTGCCCTCTTCGTGCAGGTACTTGAGCGCTGTTCGCGTGGAGTACCAGTCGCCGACGATGGTGACGTTGCCGTCGTATCGACTCCAACTGCGAAAACGCGGCGTTCCAGGGCTCGGCGAACGTCCGCGACGACCGTCTCGGCCACGTGACCCGACTCCTCTGGCAGGAATTCGTTCCGGTACCTGAACGGCAGCTTCGTTTTTGTGAGCGTGCTCAGATTCTGGACGCAGGACAGATATACGGCTTCCATCACCGCTGCATCGTCTCCAAACGGGTGGAGCAAAGCTAATGTAAAATAATTTTAGATGCCTAACAAACACTAATCTTGTTTTAATCTTGACTGATGTTCTTGGCTAGACGCCGACGGCAAAGAAAACCTGCTTCCTGAAGACACGTTCCAAATCTGACGGCATTCTGCGTTAATTGTTACCTGGCGAGAGCATGACACGGGTACGCAGCGTTGAAGTACGCGGTGGGAGTAGGTTGACACGTTCGCTGTTAATAATTGTTACTTAGGGTAGCAATAATTGCAATAGACTGTAACAAACTTTCAATGTGACAATGGTAATATCAAAGCACAAAATGTAGAAAACAAGATCCTTCTTGTGCATTTTTTTTTCTATGTAAGTTAATCGGCTATTGAAACCCGACGGTTTAAAGAATTGTGTCACGAACATGGCGCCTGGCAGCGAATGATGTCACTGAGGTTCGTGTTTAAGTATGCAAAAAAAAAGGAAATAAAAATCCTTTCGACGGCACGTCCGACCGCGTTGCTGATTGTAATGAATTCAAACGAGTAGATAAAATTTATTCATATTAAGATACCAAGTATGCTTTGAATTATGCAGCAATATTTCAATTTCACCATTTCAAAGATCTGGCACCTTGTTAGATATGAAAGATCAAATAAATGAGATGGGAAAATCCGCATGCTCGAGGAAACTTGGTGGAAGGCAGAGCGACTACCTTGGCATGCGATAGTGCAGAGTTCGATACCCATACCAGAGTAAACTTTCGTTCAGAGGCGAAAGCTTTAGAAAAACCGTACAGGTTTCCTTTGCCGAAACTTTTCACGTGTACCTTAAACTATGTTTCATGAGTTGGTATAAAACTACGCGCGACAATGCGGCCCATGCGAATTTGTTTCGTTTATAGAACGTTACGTGAAAAATAAGCATCTGCAAACACTACTTATAACTAAATACATTTCAAATAGATTGGTGTTTCACATAGCCATCTATGACCATACTTTAGGGCAACATATGTCCACGTGTGAAATTGTGCACCACATTTGCCCTTAACAAACCGTAGGTCATATGTGTAGTAATCTTATCATCGTATCGTAGCAATTATGTTGCAGCAATATTTAGCTTATATCAGTATTTGCATTTCGGTTAGCTAAAAATTTGTTAATTGTTGACGTAAGCTCACAGCGAAAGTATTTGGGGTCGCTAAAGAACACACCAAGCAATGTTGGATACGCGCAGCGCATACATGATGTTTTTAAACGCTTGCCACAAGTTAGCTGAGACACCCGGTACTTCTATGAGCCACGCAAATTATCTTACGCGTAAATTGCCTCGTCGCCAACGAAGAGGAGCGTCTTGCTGAAGCAGTACGCGCCATGGCCGGCCCTTGCTTTTGACGGGCTGCCGTAGAAGTTGGCCTGCAACATCTGGTTCGAGAACAGCGCCGCCACCTGGACGGTGCCCCAGGAAATGAACATGTGCATGTTCTCCTCACGGTACTGCTCCCACTTCACGAGGAAATTGTTTACGAAAGTGGGGTTATTGGTCACGAACACGATATCGTCATTTTTGCGCATCTTGACGCCGTAGTCACGCAAAGCGTCGATCCAAACCGCACGATAGCCCTTGGCCGTCCTGTACATAAACAAGTCACTGGTTGTCGCCTCGTTTCTTGTGCTCTCGTAGCTATCTAAAAGGCCCACAATGTCAAGCTCCGCGATGTGGGCGTCCTCAAATGCCACGATGTCTTCATCCGTAACGATGTCTCCTTCGCTCTTGAAGTTATGTCTCAGAACGTCGAAGTATCGTTTCCGAGCGCCAGGCGAAGGCTGGTGCTCCGCGAGTTTGGAACTCAGGCTATAGAACCATGGCGGTATTCGTAGGTAAATTTGCGTGTCCCTCTTGCGCGGCACAACCTCGAGGTCGAGGAGGCTGGCCCAGCGCAGTCTCACGGACGTGTAAAGGAGCGTCTTCACGACAGCCGGACTGCGTGCCCTGTGCGGCCAGACGATGCCCGCCTGTCGCAGCAGCGCCTTCACCTTCTGCAGCTCGTCGCACTCGCCCCTGCTGACGCACGCGCAGCTCAGGTAGAAGGCGGTCGCGCGCTGCATCGCGTTCTGACCGTTGGCCGGCACCGCGCTGTCCTCCGCCAAACGATACACCCGGTCGAGTGCTGCGAGAATGGCGTCCTCGCTGACGTTCAGGTCGTGGCCGCTGCGCCAGCCGTCGCAGACGTAGCGGCTGAAGCTTTCGCACGGCTTGACCGACGAGTTGATGGAGGCGAGCAGCAGCCTGGAGTAGGCCTCGCACGCCGGCGTATCGCAGGCGCCGTGGGTCCTACCGGAGCTCTGCCGAATCAAGAAGTAGAACAGCAGTGCCGCGAAGGCGAGACAGATGAAGGCGAACACGGCGTAGGCCATCGGCTGCAAGCCATCCTCGGGCGTGTACAGGCACTGAAACAAATGGGAAACTCCGAAATGAGACGCACGTGAGCTTGCGGCCGGGCGTTGTGGAAGCGTGAACAGTTTGGCTCTGGTGCCGGGCATACCCTTAAATTACGAAGAATACCCGTCCAACGAAAGCAGTCGTTTCTAAACTGCAGTTGCCAAGCCACGTGATAGCGGGTGCCTTCGTTAGCCTTCGTCGTCATCTCTTCGCAGTCCTTCACAATTGACAGTTAAATCATTGAACAAAAGTGCACTTGATTGCTATTTGATTGGCGGTACTTTTCACATGGTACGAGGTCGCCATGTGTTCCAAGGCTGCATTCACTCACTACACGCATTTCCGTCTGTCAGGCTTAACGCAACAATAACACGTGGGATACGATGGCGACGAAACGCCTTACACGTAACGAAAGTGGCCGTACGTCGAGCCGCATCGGTCACAGTTAGAACTGCAAATCTCCTTCGCCTCCGAACCTTCGCGCCAAATAATGAGTCGTTGCTCGAGTGCACCGCATAGGGCTGATAGTGGAGCGGTGCAGGCGGACTAACATAGCTCACCATGAGTGGATTCTCCCAAGGCCTGCCCGTGTCATGGGGATCTATCACCGCCACTCTCACGGGTGGTTCCGGGATCTCTGGGCCTTGTTGTGTACCTGGAGCTGGCTCGGCTGCGCTCTCAATTGTCGTGTGCTGCTCGGGTAGAACCTGCTGGCCAGCGACTTGAGTCGCGGGAGTGTGCGGTACCGGAGTCGGTACCGCACTCCGTGTACGACTGCGACTTGTTGGTAGCGATCTTTTACCCTCGCCTTCGCGACCAACGGTAACCATGTTCTGGTTGGCCGGAACTGCGTCTCTCTGCCCTGACCCGACCGGAGATTCCGTTCCACTTTTCGGTCTACGAGGTGTCGTTGCTCTGGAAAGCCGGTCTTGCGGGGTCACTGGCGTGGCCTCCTGGTCGTAGCAAAAAAAATCGCCGCACACTGTTGCCAGCGCTGGAGGAAAACTTTCTCAACCCGTTTGTCACACAACCACCTTAAGAAGGCAACCCAGTGCTCACGTACGCTGTGTGTGCACACTCAACACATTAAATACAATTTAGCGCGCCTTGCATTCCCGAGTGCTTGACTAACTCATCAGTGCCGTTGCGCTGATTCCGTGTATAAATCAGAATTCTCAAGATTTCAACTGCGCCTCGTGAATCGTCACTAAATATTCCCGCCGTCTTGTTTCATAAGACACCCTTGTTTCTTTTCATTTCTAAGTACGCTACTACATATGATCCCTGCTTCGCTAGAAACACGAAAGCCAGCACCGTATGCGTCTTTTCTTCAGGTGTTCTAGACTGTCCTCTATTTAATGTGACTTACCACCTCGCCCTAGGTTCGAGCCTTGTCCCTCCCACAAGGTTGCGTCTGTTTCGTTATCCATTTGGCTTTTACTCACCACAATCGTAACGTACCGGTTGACGCCTGGTATTTATTTATTTATTTATTATTTATCTCAAATTTCCAAGTGTAGGGGTGTAAACGTGAGTGCACGGAGCACGCTCTGTTTTCGAACGTACAATTCTAGCGAAGAGCGAAATCCCGGGAAAATAGGCAGTAAGATCATCTAGGCGCGCGTGTAAATCGTTAATGGCTTTTGTCGATCGTTTTTCACCGGTCAATCACTGTTATAATGTAATCGCTCAGCGAAGGACGCGCGTTAATGTATCGGAACTCCCTCGAATGTTCTCTACGTTTCTATATAGTGAAGAATAGCCCTGTCTCACCAGATCGCGTGCGTGGCGCGAGTAGTGTTGTACATTCTTGAACGCATTTGCGAGCACAGGCGATTACGCTGGAACCTAGGAGCAGCGTTGCCATTTTTTCGTTCGAGTGTGTCACCAAACTTAGACGCAGAAGTCATTAAAGTTTCGCGAGATCTTGCTGTAAAGCCATAGTCGCTTGAACCGTATATAGCGTGAATTTTCAATATTGTAGGAGCTTTGGAACAATTCATTATATGGGCGGACACGACGTAACGCATCAACCTAATCATTTCACTTTCATCTATAGTGTCCGTGTAGATGATTAGGAATTGACGTCGAACTTAAAAGAAGGGTGTAGCAGAGGACCATTACTTCACTAATTGAAATGAAATTTTTGGGTTTTGTGTGCCAAACCTGCAATATTACTATGAAGTACGCCGTAGCGCGGGATGCCGAATTAATTTTGTCCTCCTGGGGTCTTTTAACGCGTACCAAAGGCAATTTTTCATTTCGCCCCCATCGAAAGGCGGCCATCGAGCCCGGTATTTGACATCGCGCCCTCGACCTTGGCAGCGTAACGGCATATTATAGTCGCTAAGCCGCCTGGGCGGTCTTACTATAGTTACAGACATACGGACGGTTACAAATGAAATTATGCTTCTGCTACCGCCTTGTAAGGTTGCAAATACCCCCAGCACGGTTTAAGAAAGATATCACAGGTAACCTGGTTTTCCGAGGGCTATGAAGCACTTGTTCTGCGTTATGCCCGAAATTTCTTTACTTGTCGGCATTCGTTGAAGAACATCGATAATCCATGACGACACCCGTCTCGATCGTTATAGTAACGCGGTGATATTTACGCGACCATTATAAAGGTCAAACACTACGTTACTGCTCCTTTGCCCCCCGATTATCCTGCATTATTGATTTGTACCAAAGCCGTGCGGAGTGGAAGCCGTGCGTGCAGGTTCCCGAGAAACAACCCAGTCGCTCCGATATGTACGCCTTTCTGCAGCTGATCTAAATGCTGCCATAAGATTCACTGCAGTAAATTTCGATAAGTTATACTGCCACGCTTGCGAATGACCTCCAATGGAACGTATTTACTAAAACAATACAGTGCCAACAGCATTTGGACAATGGGTTTAATAAAAAGAGCTCAGTTGAAATCCTTCGGCGCAATTAAGCACAGCGTTTGGTAACAAAGCCCACACGCCGTACCGCCTATTTCTTCTACCTATACCTGTAGATATTGAACTTTAATGTATACTTTAGAAAGCCACTTAAGAAGCAACTTTCTGTGCAAGCAAGTCACCAATCGTTCTGCCATGTCGTCAAGAAATGTCGCTGGTCGCTATATATAGAAAACATTTGTCGCTAAACAGACCGAAAACGTCGCTGAATATGGAGACAAAATTGCTAAAATTGCAACACTGTCGTCGTTCTGGTCTGAGTGTTACTTGTTTCGCTCGACATAAGTTCCAACCTCGCCCAATGAAAAGTGAACTTCTTAGGGCGCACATCTGGTCGTGTCTCAGTCACCGTGGCGTAGCTAGGTCGTCTGGCACCAGGGGCTCCCTAAGCTCTTCTGTTACACTCTCCTCCCCCCCCCCCCCCCCCCGTGTGTAGTCGAGGAAGGCGAGGATATCGACAATTTTCGGGTGTCTTCAGACGTATGTGACACCCCCCCCCCTACTGGCTCCGTGCACCCGGGGCCCCCGACCCCCTCCCTCCCCCCCCCCCCCCCCCCCGTTGCTACGCCACTGCTCAGTCATCCCCGTCACGGCAACATGGCAATATAGCTTACACAGAAACTTTCTTCACCGGGTTCTCCTATACAAAACGGGATATCACAGCGTTCGCCAATGATCATAATTGCGGTGACCAAGTGCCCCTAACAAACGCCGGCTCCGTAAAGGTGAAGGGACGGGACGTATGAGAACTGCGTGAATCAGGCCTAAATAAAGAGTCCAGGTAAAGCTACATGTCGAAATGAATTCACCTTGTCTAGTTCGCCAGCTGTTGCCTTGCGAACCGTGCCAGGTTGCTCGGCAGACCCTGAAGAGGCACGTTCTCCTCGCGGCTTTCCCCGTTCCAGGTGTTGCTGCTGGCTCGAGCGTTTCGATAGGTTGGGCGTCGACTTTCCTGACTTCGAGGACGCCCTCCTGGACTCCGGGGTCTTGAGTGAAGCCTTGTCCTTGATTCCCGTTTCGATGGCGTTTGCGCTCTGCGGCTGCTGCTTAGGAGTCTTGTCTGTTGGCTCAGGTTTCATGGCGCTTGACGTCTTACGTGCGTCGATCACAGTGCCGAAGTCAGTTTCGACGAAACCTTGGGTTGCACTAAAGCCGTTGTCGCAGAGCTGTCGACAGCATCAGATAGCTTTGCGGTGAAAACTACGATGGTTTCGATGATGGAGGGCGCTCGAGCCAGAGATTGCTTCTGCTGCACGGATCACGTGATCACGCGCTCACGTTGCGGGCTTGGTCAGAGAATAGTGGCGATGTTGATTATTTGAAAGACAGTGGCGCATGTGAAGCTTTTTGGCGGATGACTCGTTGCGGATGTGTGCAGTATCGTCCTCGTATGAACTAAGGGAGATTGGCGAGGAATCGGGTGGAGTAAAAAAAAATGCATTTGAGGGATTAAAAACGATGATCCGGTCGATTCTAGTGATAAATGAATGAAAGCAAGTGGGTGAATACGTGTTATTGAATAATAAGACGGGCCGCATTTTAGTTTGAACAGAGAGAGAGAGAGAGAGAGAGAGAAAGAAACTTAAGGTTATTGAGCCCTGCGATGGTGGATGATCAGCGAAGCTCTAAACATCGTGGTAAGAAAACTTGTAAAGATTTTATTGAATCGCCCATTCTCACTTAGTAACGACAGTCACAATGGCTTTGTGGTTGCTGTGATATATACTGATCGACATGTATTTTGATATACACTGATCGGCAAACGCGTTCTTTCATAATGTCAGATCGATGCACGTACGCCGCTGGGTGGTCGGTTGGGGCCAGGTCGGTGTGGAATCACAAGCGATACGTCTGCAACACGAAACGCGTGAACTGCTCCCTTCTTGGTCCCGGCACATCCACACTGAAATCGCCGACGACGTCCACAGGAGTAGTGTCATCGCAACTAACGTACTCAAAGCGAGTAGCCACGAACCTTACGGCGCTGCGAGCCGGTGCATATTTTGCTTGCTTACGGGGGTATTAGCCCCTGATGATGATAGCTTGTGTGCGCACACGCATGCAGCGGATTTCTGTCACGAAGGCTCCCCGCAACCGTCAGCGAAGGCGGTGGCGAAACGCGACACGGTTTCACCAGGATCCCACGAATGAGGCACCGACGACATACCACGAGATAACAAACTACTACAAGCAAAAAAGGCGAATCTACCCGCCTACAAACGCAAGCCTCACGCGAGCGCAAGCCTCAATCCTGCGTCGAATCCAAACTAAGTCGTTCCCCAGCCCACATTGGCTGGCCATAATGACCAACGGGCAATGGAACCCCAATATGTAAAAACTGCACAAATCAAACATTGGCTACCCAAAATCACATTCTTTGGGGGTGCGAGGGCTTACCCCCTCCCAGGTCGCTCCTGCCAGCTCCCTCACAACAGACGTGGGAGGAGCTGCTCAGAACGCCGGATGAAAAACTACAAAAAGCCCTCGTTGCCTGGGCCGAAAGGGTCGCTCCTCGTGAGGGGCCATCCTAGGACTCGGGCCTGCCAGATAACTGTGCAGAATCTCAATAAAGTTGTTACCAGCACCACCAGAACGTTAACTTGACCTAGTTGATAATGCATGAAGTTAAACAAGAAACAGAACAGGCAGAGGGAAATCTGCGCACACTTTCCAACGCCAGGCGCTGTAGGGAGAACACACGCAGCATTTAAGTAGTACTGCCACTTATTCAACGGCAGAAGGAATCTTACCTTCCGGTACAACGCAAGCACAAGGTTATTCCGGCGCGCGGCATGGTTAAAGTTGCTACGAATCTCATTGCTTTTCCGAAATAAGTTTACTTCTTCTTCCATTACCTTCGAATTTCTTCTTTTTTTTTCATTATCGCTCAGGAGATGCTTACAGGAGGCACCGACAAAGGTAACCTGGCTTTTCTTTTTCATTCAAAAATAAGGCAAGAGACAGGATCATGCATTACACTGAACAATCAGCGTCGAAAATGCGATCTTGCTGACAAACTTGAGCAAGAACGAGACAACAGTAAGCGCGATATCTTTGCTCCGCGATTTCAAAAGGAAAGCAATTCTCTCTAGACAGTGTAGTTCTGCAGTGAGCTAGGCTGTCTAGAGTGCCGACTAGACAGTCCGCTCCATTCGCGTGCTTCGCGCAAGAATCTACTTATTTACTCAACATAAGCCAGGTTGCCTCCTTCTGTGTATGCTACTCTTGCTGAAGGAGCTTTCGCACACACGTGATCCTCCCCTGCCTACATCGGATGAGAACTCTACAGGACCATACCCAAAGTGCACTTGACAGCTTCCAACTTTATTCCGCCAGAGAACAATACAAGAGCACAGCTAACACTGACTGCGCCACAGTAACGAGCAAGACAGTTGACAAAGACTCTAGGAAAAAGCAAGTTGGTGCACTGACTTTCAAACGGACGTACAACCAGCAGCCCGTGTCAGCTGTGCGAAACAGACGTTCAATACAACATCATTACAGCGCGAACGTAATAAATTCCGCGTCAACTCGTAAACATTTTCATGGACATGAACTGAGAGCCCTGTACTGACAGCTGACACAGACCGCGTCGACTGCAGGAAACGGGCGTCTCTCAGAACAGCGTAAGACAAGAGTGATAGGCTGAACTTCGACCCAAGAACGCTTCCGTGGACGTCGCCATGACTGGTTCAACTGACCCGTACTTGAAAGCACAATTACTAAAACAAAGTGCACCTGTTTAACCACATATATGCGAAATTCTCGCAAAAGTATAACGTATCCGCGAATTTGTTAAGTAGGCAAACAATCGATCGAACGTCGCTGATGCGCGGTTCCCTTTATGGCAACCTCTAATTTACATATTATATACTATTCAGACGGCGCGGTCGGCGGACGGCGTAGGGCCTGGTGACGAAGCTCTGTCCCACTTGCGATACCTGGAGAAAAACGACCGTTATTACCATTTTGAGTGAGGAGAAACGGGAGAACCGGAGAGGCACTGTAAATCTCTCTAAACAACATCCTTAATGTTTGCGATAATATATTCGAATGTTCAGTTTTGTTCATTCGAAAGATTTAATATCCACAGCTCGTCCCGTCAGCTCATGAGGCCATCTCAAATCTGACGAAATGAGCGTCACGTCACGTTACGCACGTCATTTGAAACTATAGGAGTCAAATGCTTACAACAGCAAAATATCACCATGGCTTCGCAATGTGCACGTATGCTACATCTACAGGTGAACAAGGCAGTATAGAAGTGTAATGGTATGCGTATACGTGCATGCATTTGCAGAATGTGTGCTGTGTCACGCATGCGTGTAGACTTGCCACAGCGCGAATTTCACCAATAGGTAAAAGCGGCGCCATTTCGACGAAATAGCAATTAATACGCTATAAATGATGGTAGTTGGGCCTAGATAGTGTTGTTACAGCATTCACAGTGCATTCCTCCCCCCCCCCCCCCCTTGAAAATTGTGATAAAATCGTGATATTGCGATGCTGCGAAAATTGTGAGAAGATCCAAGTCTGCGAGGGCTATCGCCTTCCTTTACGGTAAAGAAACGCAGTTTAAACGTAAAAGAAAAAAGTATTAAAAATGTGCATATTTGCGCCACCACATTTAGAGCGCGACTACCGAGATCTCACAGCCCGGACGTACACCACTCACCGGGCTCAGTCGAGCAGCTTGATGAGCAGCAGGATCATCTTGAGCCTGCTCATGGGCGCGTACTGGCCGTCCACGTTGAATTCGGTGGCCTGGTTCGCCAGCGCCGGCACGGAGGGGAAGTGGCGCTCGAACGCCTCCAGCTCGCCGAGCACCTCGTCCTGGTTGCGTGGAAAGACCACGGCGATGGCGTCGTCGGTGGAGCCGAATTCCTCGCTCAGCCGGCGCATGAGTGGCTCCAGCTGGCTGCTCGGCATGACGCTGAAGACAGCCGCCGACGTCACCTGCCAGGAGGTAGTACAACCGAAATGGGCCGGGTGTTTTCACTGCAGCTCGCAACAACGACGACCAAGGATCAGTGTTTAATGTGTCCGTGCACTTGAGTTAGGGCGTTCAGACTAAGCATTTCGTCACCTTCAGGTGTGTAAATCAGTTTGTCGCCAGATGAACAACCTTCGGGTGCTAACACAAGCACCGTTATCTGAAAGGGTCCGCGGCTGAGGTAGAAGCGAAATGAAAGAAAAATATCGTCCCCAGCTCGTCGTACTTTCCACCGTTTATGAGTCGTAAAATGGCAGCGAGCTAGCCGGTAATGTTAGCGAGCAGCTACTCTGCAGAAATTATGAGAAGTCCCTGCCCTCTAGTATACCTACCCCATTAGTGATGTGAGCTCTCCATCGTACCCACTACAAGCGGTCTTGGCTCTTTGCGCGTAACTGGGTGTGACCGTCATTTGCTCATTGTTGATGAATACCTAAGGCACGTCCTTCGACCTGGCTGAATTTCCAGCGGCACCATTTCCTTGGAGCGCACCATTCGTCCCGATCGCCGATACCTGCACGGTCCTGCCGGTGGCCTCCTCCGTGAAGAACGAGGTGACCGCGTTGCCCTCGATGTTGGCCGCGGTCACGTGCAGAGCCTGGAACACGAGCACGCCGGGGAGCACGTTGCGAAACAACGCACCTCGCTCGCCTCCCGACGCCAGACGCGGACGGCGAGGCCACGGGCGCAGCGGTGCCACTGCTGTGGACGGGCCGGGCAGGTCTGCAGCGAGGCCCGGTGGCGGCGCGCACTGCGCGTCCAGGCCACGGGGTCGCCACCGTTCGCGGTTCGAGCCAGATGTCGAAGAAGACGGCCTGCAACAGTATTGAAGCGTTTTGCTACTTGGTCAACCTACTTGCTAGTCCTTTTGCGAAGTCTCTTTGGTCTCTTGCAGAGACGACCTCAAAGTCTTCTTGTAAAGTATTTCAAGACGGCTTGTCCTTTCAGGCGCACCCTGTTCCAAGCGGCTGAAGTCGGACGTGTTGCCTATACTTTGCCGTACAAATGGACCTTTCGTCCAAGGAAGATAACGCTTGTCAACTGAACCCTATATATTTCTTTTTCTTTAGGCCTCCTGATGCCGGCCTCTTGCTTTATTTTTACTGACCTGATGGCAAATAAAATCATAACATCAGCTGAAGGAGTGCATAATAAACTACTAACGTTGGCCATCATCTGAACTTTCCAGAGAAGTTGCGGCATTCGGCGGGCTCAGCGATTCATCGCATTCGTGGTCGCAGGGATGGAGCGGGTTCAAATCACCACTGGCTGCTCAAGTTGGCGTATCGTGCGCCGACACTCGCCTTACGTGTTGTGCGAGTGTGGATCCTATCCAGGCATCAGTGTGCCAGTCCTGGAGTGTGAATGAACGTGCCTCGCAAGTTATATTTTGCTCGAAATTCTCGTAAAGATTATTAGCCGCGTTGCTGCAGATACTATTGCTGACAAGCAGAAAGGCGCACATCTTCACGGGTTGAGATATCCCGTCACACAAAGTGATTTAGCGAGGACGAAGCCTTGTTGCATTTCTGTTTAGTAAACACGCAATTCAAGCAGCTCATGAATGAGCCCCATTATCGTTGTAAATCCCATTATACTTGCTTTGCTTCCTGTATTCTGCATTACGAATAAAGGACATCATTAGTAGCCAAATACAGCGCAAGCTCTTTCGCGTATCCTTTTCAGTACCTTACCTGTACATACTGTCGAGTCAACTAGTTCTGCCGTGATTTTACCTGTTAGCCTTTGAGAAGATGCATAGATAAATCAAATGCTCGGCAGTGGTATCAGGCATACTAGGTTTTCTTTGGTCAAGTGACGTCAAAATTCGGAATATGGACTGAGGTGTGACACGCCCTCCCCCACATTAGGCAGACCTTGTGACCGCTTCAAGACTTTAGGATAGCTTCAGGCGACCGGCGGGACTGTGCCACATTTTCTCGATTCTAACGAGCACTTAGTTCTACCGTGCCCTTAATTGTAACGCAGACATTGACCCAACTAACCAGATTTTAACGTCGACTTAACCTTTAAGTTTACTTAATCTTAACGTAACGACAAGATTTTTATTGTAGAAGAGACAGCAACAATTTTTTTTTTATAATTTGATGTAAGTTTTATTCCATTACAGCCACAGCGAGCAGGAGGTCGATCATCGTCGCTGTGGGACGCCTCCTTATCATTATCCCGTAGCTTCTCATGTTCGGTTCCCTCCGTGGCATTTTAAATGTATTTCGCTTTGCCGGCGATGGTAGCCTAACGAGCTTACAAAGCATGCACAAACGATGTCGCAGCTACCGCGCCCCCTCCCGGCTGCAGTGTACGCGTGGATTGGATTGCGGCTGTTTCGAACGACAATGACAATAGCTGGCCACTATCAGTCTTGTGTTCCGTACCCCGTTTAAACGCACTTGCCGTGTTTCTGGGAAAAGAAGTGCGCGACAGAATCGAGTAGATACGGTACTGGTCTCCTACCACAGTACCATCATCCACTAGGCTGCGAATATTTGAGAGACATCAGGCTCAGTTATTTTGGGGCCCACATAGGGCATAGCGGTAATTACCATGACTACTCACCCGGGGATGGCGCCATCCGGTTGTTGCCACGGCTGGTCATCGGCCTCTTCGGAGGTGGTGGCTGCCGCTTCCGCGGACACGTCTTCCTCGACGCGGAACAGGAACTCGCCGAAGATGCCCTCGTGCGTGGCGTCCTCGGCGTCGTTCACGGTTGGGACGAGCTCCAGCTTGAAATACACGATGACTGAGCCCGGGTGCAGGAACTCGCGCAGGCGCTCCACCACTGCGCGGGGACAGCAGGTCTGGTGCTTGTTCAAATGTTCACACTTCACTGGAACTTCAAGCGTCGAGTTTTTCCTCGACTGATAAAAATTTCCAGTGAAGAGCTACTCATCTCAATGGGAAATACTAGTAACGCAGCTAAATACTGCGAAACGGCAAAGACGTCAGAGAAACCATACACATGGATGGGCCGCCTGTAAAATTTTTTATTGTTAATTATCACGCCTGTGCACAACGTTTTCGAATTATGCGCTGGTTCCAATTAATGGTGTACCATTCAAACGGAAATCAGCCGATTGCTATTCGCTTTGTTCCGCAGAGATTTCCGCGACTGTTTTGCAATGATAAGCGTAATGGGTTATTTCCCCCGAGTTACAAAGCGTCCGTCAGATGACAGCAAATTGTTCATTGCAGTAATGATTTCTTGGCAGGCATCGCCGCGATATGGAAAGCTGTAGAAATAATCGACGATGACTGTCTAAGTAAGGGGATAACTGATGTGGGCCGCAAAGAACAAATGGCGACACTAAAAATGCTTGAGAAGTACGCGCTGTTTTTTCATAATACTATACAAAAGTTTTAAAAATCGCCAGTTACAGATAGCACAGTTCTAATCCTTGAACTAGATTACTCGAAGAGGCGGACCTCAAACGAGAAACCAAAATGCGTAATTGTCTAAATAATAAATTTAACTAGTAACGCTTTTACTATGATTACTTAACACCTATTGCAATTTACAAATTCTATATGGTGAGTTTAACGAATTCCGAGTATCGTACCGGCTTTGATGTCCTGTTGCACTGTTGTTCTATTTACAAACACCGTTTCATGCATTGAAGCACTAAAGTAACGAACGCCAAATTTCGTCACCCGTTATGGGAATGAATAGCTCGAAAGTGATGTCTCCCTGGGAATTCTTTCCAATTGCATAAGACTTGCCAACTCACCGGCTAAAATTCATAAATCCCAATATGTGCCGTAAAGCAATCAAGAAAAAAAAATTCAGCGAATTTTCGATAATTCGTTGTTTATGCACTTCGATTTCGTGCGCAAGTAATGCCTCTAGAGTAATCCACCTCAAGGACTAAAATTGTGGTATAAGCCACAGATGATTTTTTGTAATTGTGTACAGTCTAACAAATGCATCCAGTATATTGGCTAGCGTCGATAAAATGTTTGACGGTAGCGGCACAAATTATGTTCGGTATGTTTTGGTGCGGACGACATTCATTAAAGTGTGACAATGACATTGTTACGTCAGCCGGCGTTACGACAATATAACTGGCGGCACCACACCGACGGCGGTGTGGCATAGACCACGTGACAACAGAACCACAACGGCATGACCACGAAGGCGCGATGACATCGGCATGAAACGGAATGACGACAGCGTGATGGCGAAGACGGCACCACAACGGGTGCGCACCTCCACTTTCTCCTCCTCTCGTTTACTCCCCTCAGGCCCGATACTCCTCTGACCATTGAATTTAAGAGTAAGCTCGGGGCAAGACGACTGGACAGGACATGCTCACGAGGTTATGACGCCGAACGCGCCACGCTGCCGTCAGGAGGTGCTTCGATAGCCCAGCTCTCCACTGCTACGAAGAAACGCGACAGCGCCACCGCCCATCTCAGACATCGGCAACTTAAGACGCCGCAAAGCTCTCACGCGACAGCACGTACGTTTCAAATTGGTACGTCTCTGAATGATACGTCTCAGAGTGATACGTCTCAGAGTGATACGTCTCAGAGTGATACGTCTCAGATTAATACGTTTCATGGTGATACGTTTCATGGTGATACGTCTCAGGGTGATACGTCTCACAGAGTGATACGTGTCACAGTGATGCGTCTCACAGAATGATACGTCTCAGAGTGATACGTATCAAAGGGGTACGTCTCAAAGTGGTACGTCTCACAGAGTGATACGTCTCAGAGTGATACGTCTCAAAGTGGTACCTGCGTCTGAATTTGCTAAAAATTGCACAAGATAAGACGTCAAACAAGAGTATACGACAGCACCTGTCCTGTCATGTATGCTAATTAGTCCTCTTGTTTTGTGCCAATTCCACCAAGATCAACCTGCACCAACTAGGCCAACAAGAAGTCCTATTAGCTCGATCGGATACAGGGTCGCATGAGGGCACATGCTTGCAGCGGAAGAAGTCCGCTGATCAGCACGAAAACAGGCGAATGAAGCGAAGATAGTTGTTCGCTTTAGTACGTTAGTTGTTCCCACCTAGCCTCCACAGCTTGCGAGCTGTCGTGCCATTCCCACCTTTGTCGTCGAGCCAGCTAACACGGTTCCGCGTCAATTTCATAATCACGATAATGAGCCGATTTGTCTCCACTGCAGGGTGAAGCCCTCTCTAGCTTTCTTCAACTGCCTACCCCTGTCCTATACGTAAACTGACTCCGTTTTATGCTTATAAGTTTCCAGAACTCATGGCCCCACCTAACCTTGCGTCCTCCACCTCTGCGTTCTGTTGCTTTAATAGCCTTGCCCAAAACTGCTCTTCCTAATCTAAATAAAATATTAGCTGCGCTCCCTCGCTTTCCCATCAACACAGCTGTCTTCCTGTCTCCGAGTTACGCCTGATATTTTTTTCCGTTCCAAGGCTGTTATAGCGGCCCTAAGGTTCTTAGGTCTCATTGTTAACGTCGCTTTGACTCCCTACGTTCTGAAAAACAGAATGCATTTATCATACATTTTATGTTTGAGTTGTTCCTATAATTGCTTCCGTCGCTCACAAGCAACGCGGCAATCGGTGTGACGGCCCGTTAGCGTGCCGCGTTATTTAAACACTGCGCGCCCGACGGTAAGCTCCGGAACTGTCACGATTCCAGCACTCCCGCGGCGCCATATATATAAGTTGCGTACCTCGCTTGTCCTCACCGAGGTCGACGTGGTGGGAGAGGAACACCAGCGACGGTCGCAGTCCTGCCATGCGCGCGATGTTTCGGAAGCGCGAAAACTTGGAGCAGAAGATGTCAACGCACACGTGCGAGCCGCCCAGCGCTGAGGCGAGGGCAGCCCGCTCCGAGTCCTGCAACGGCGCGCTCACGTTTTCACTGCTGCTTGCCGCTTCTTTGAACTATCACACGTGCTTCTAGTGCTCCACATGCAGTTTCACAGTATAACCTCGCATTCAGCAGTGTGTTTACCGATTCTGAGCTCTGACGCTCAAAGCTGGGCACAAGACGCTGTGACAAAAAATGAGTGGTGGAGGTGGAGAGAAGTAATACTGCAATAGTATACAACGCTGGTCCTCCGACAGCACAATACTACTACAATACATACTCTAAAATTGGCACTTCTACAATGCTACTTTAATAATGTAGCCGAGCTACGTGAGTGCGGTCGCAATCAGCTAGTGGCCCCACCTGCATGGCTGCGAAACGGTGCCATTATGTTATACATATCCGTAGGCTGCTTCATGGCTTATTGCTGGAGAATTGGTCGCAGAAACGGAAGCGACGTGGCTCACCGGCGTGCAGCAGACGGAGACCGAGACCAGCTTCCTTCGCAGCAGGGACAGGGCGACCGACTGCCACAGCCGGTTCACCTCGGCGCACGTGAAGAGCTCCTCGGTCTCCAGGTAGTCGAGGACGCTCTCCACCACGAAGTCCCTGGCGGCGAAGGGGCTCTCCTCCATGGCGCGACCGGGGGGCTGGGCTCTTCCAGAGGTTCCAGCGGGGCAGAACGCGGCCCCACTCCGCGTGGCGTTTTCTTCTTCTCTGAAGGTGCGCACGAGCCTCGCGAGGTCATTCGCCCACCTGCTTCTTCTTTTCAAGTTGACTGGAGTCGTAAAAGCTTCACTGTTATATATTCTCATTAAATATACTGATTATCTTTTTCAAATATTTTCATTGTATTTATTTTATCACTTAAATTCTGAATTCTGCGGCCAATTCCCATCGTGGTTGTGTGCCACGCGCATGCTCCTGCGCCTTGTATCGGACGCAGCAACAACCGCAAGGCGGCGCCCCGTAGAGCGAAGAGAGCACCTGTAAAGCGAGATACAAGAAGGAACAAGAAGTATCCGCTCGCTGCAGTAAAGCTAGGGAAACTATGCAGCATGTTTTATTAGAATGTGAAGACGTCTGCCCAGCGGTCGACTTAGGCACCACTGGCCTCCTTGACGCCGTTGGGTTCAGCGAGAGCAGTGGAACAGTAAACATGGCCGCAGTAGGGATTAGTAAGAGGCGATTAGAGGATTGGTGGAAGAAAAGTAGGGAAATGACAAAGAACGGAGACGTACAAAAGCAAAGTTTACAATAGGGGTCAGGAAATTTGGTTGTGGGAGTTCATCGTGTTCTTTTTTCTTTTTTCTTTTTACCTAGGTAGGACATTAGGCAGTATAATAGCAAGAGCTTGGTGGCGCAACCCACCGCCCCGTTCCAAAGGGTATGCTCATAACATCCATCTATCCATCCAGAGCGGCTCGCGCGCTCTACACATCGGTACATCGCTCTGTACCGGAAACGAAGATAGCGTGGCGATAGCGCCACTCAGCCTTGAATTGATGACTGACTTCGTATTCCTGATGTAGAATTGCATCTTGGATCATTTCTATCGCTCTCTCTTTTTTTCTCTTCCAATCCAAAACGCATTCTGTTCCCTCCGCTGCAATTTCAGCGGCATCCCGGCTCCATATACGAGTTCAACGAACTTGGGCACTTCGTGCTTTACGTGGATGGCATGGTAGAGACAAAAGCGCGCGTCGAAACTGCGATCCTTGTCCAGGCCGCGCATGCTGAAAAAGAAAAACGTTCATCGCTCGCTGCGCCGCATTTTCCTAGTCTCGGTACCGAAGATTCTGTCGAACTTACCGCTCGCACACTATACTCACACACGTGCGCGTGCCACCTTCACGCTTAAAGCGCAGCGCACGCGGTTCTTCTGCTGCAAGCTACGCATCAAGCACCCGCAAAAACACGAAAGCTAAATACGTCGTCCCCGGAACTACGCTGGCTATGCAGCGCATCGCTCTCGAACAGCATCGGCTGCACCCAGCTTTGTGATGCAGCCGCGGATGCGGCTCACGTGATGGCTGTATGGGAGCGCGCAGGCGTTGCCGCATCTGGTTCTTACAACCATACGAAGTCAGGGAAAGAAGTGGCCTCGAGGGGCGCTGACTAACACTCCTATAAGTGTTATATACCGGATTATATCTCAAGTCTATAGGTGACTATAGTTGTCGCTGCCACGTTTCAAAGGCTATGCCAGTAGAGATCAGAGTTATAGGGGCTAACCTTAAAGATATAGGGCTAACCACAAAAACTCCAGAAAGTGGGCAGTAGGATGGCCGCCGCGGTAACTTGATTCGCAAAGCACACACCACACGCGCATTGCGGAAGATGCGGGTACGCCTCCCACCTGCGACAAGTTATCTTTTCGTTCACTCTCATGTGCATTTGCTTTATTGTTTCTGAACTTTGTTTAAACAAAACACTCAAGTGCAATCCTGTGCTTTCTCAGGATGCATTGGTTGTTGCTTCGTACGGTTCGGACACGCCGTGGTTGCTTAGTGGCCTAAGCGCGACGTCGCGGGATCACATCGCGGCCGCATTTCGGTGGGGGAGAAATGCAAGAACGCCCGTGTACCGTCCGTTAGGTGCAAGTTAATGAACCCCAAGCGATCGAAATAAATACGTAGTCCCCCACTACTGCGTGCTTCATAATCAGATCGTGGTTTTGGCGCGTAAAGATGTAATTTATTTTCACGCGGTTCGCGCTGGTTTTGGCACGTAAGGTGCCAAATTTAATTAAAAAATGAACAAAACAATTCTCCAATTCACAGCGAGTGCTTTCCCGCATATCAGGGCCGATTATCAACGGCGTAGTCATTCGCGCAAAAATATTTATGACCAATGATAGCTTTAAAAAAAAAAAAGACTATCGAAAGCGCGTAAGCATTCTCGATAGTGTTTAAACGCTACGTCCCAGTTTCTTTGATACCGACACGCCCTCCCAAGCCTTGCAGGGCTGGTCTGTGATAACACAGCGCATACATATTGCGGCGGCGGCCATGTGGTGCGCTCAGTACCCGACTCGCGCTTCACTGAGCTAGTTGCATCCCCCACAAGCCCACGATGGCGTCATACGAGTTGCCCGCAAACGCCAGACAGGCGATGCTTAGACTCCGCATAGAAGAAGCGCGAGGCAACCTCCAGGAATTGAACGTATCTAACTGCATCGTCGCGAAACCGGGAGACATCCTGTGGTATATATCCGGCCTGGAAAAGCTTCAAACTCTCAGGAGTGTTGCGTGTCCCTTCAGTGCGAACTTTCTTCTGGACAGCCTGCTCAGGTCGTTGGAGAACGTGACTCACCTCGAATTCTCGCTCGTCGACAGCAAGGAGGATGCCGAAGAGCAACAGATCAAGATCAGGCATATCAAGCACGTGGCGAACGGGCGTAGGAAAGAAGAGACAGGACTTGGCAAGGTGTTTGTCGAGGTCGAGGGCGAAGAGAACATGCAAGTGCTCTCCGCGTTCTTGGTGTACTGTCCGCACGTGACGGACCTTCACGTTCACGTGGTGCATCCTGCTCGCTCCGACGTAGCCTTCTTCCAGTTCTCTGAGACCTTGGAAGCCGATAGACATTTCGTATAAAGTGCCGCCAGTTTTTCAAGCATTATGTCTCCTCCATGTTTGATTAAATCGACTGGTATTCCATCTCCTGCCGCTTTTCCCTGTTTCATGTCTTACAAGGCCCTTCTAACTTCGTCGCTGGTTATAGGAGTCTCTGTAACCTGTTCATTACTGCATCAATGAATGTATCGTTGCTGCTCTGGGTACTGTACTGGTCATTATAAAATTCTTCCGCTGCTTTTACTACATCTTCGAAATTGCTGATGATATTACCCTGTTTATCTTTCAATACATACATCTTGTCCTACGCCTAGTTGTCTTCTCATTGATTTCATGCTGCGCCCATTTTTTTTACTGCTTCCTAAGTCTTACTCGCGTTGTAATTTCGAATATCACTTATTTTCGCCTTGTTGATAAGTTTTGACTGTTCCGCGAATTCCATCTGATCTCCGCTTTCGATCTTTGTCGTTTCTTAGGTTTTTCGTTACTTCGGAGAGTTTACCTACAGGTTGCCTAGTTGTACATCATCAGCCTAGTTGCACATCCTGATGAATTGGGAGAGAAGATAACAAATTATTCAACAAATGTGGTGAAAGAATGTAATCCCTGTGGCATATGCCTCTCGTATGTTTATTTATACCTGACGTCACCCCATGCTTGCAACAAAAAATATTCGTAATCCGAAAGGAACTCTTGTATCCAGGCCACTATCTAGTCTGGAACAGCGCAACTTGCTTATCTTGAAATAAAGATTCCATGTTCGACACTATCATAAACTTTTGCAATACATAAATGTACTAATGCCAGGACATCTGATAGTCCTCACGAGTCGAATGTGGCTGTCTAAATCAGCGTGAGCTGACCATATGGAATATTGATGTCCAAGTATTTTTCTCTAGCACAGTATACCCTGCGATAAAGTAAATTAATTGAGACGGACGTGGTTTGCTTTTTCAATTATTTTGATTATATTTCCCCTGCATTCTCAAGTTCCTCTTCGTTTCGCATAGTACTAGCACATGTCTGTGAATGGGGTGGCCAGC
Source organism: Dermacentor variabilis (assembly GCF_050947875.1). Taxonomy (NCBI): domain Eukaryota; kingdom Metazoa; phylum Arthropoda; class Arachnida; order Ixodida; family Ixodidae; genus Dermacentor; species Dermacentor variabilis. Next base: position 51,004,110 of record NC_134577.1, read on the forward strand.
TGATCTAGCGACACAGCAACAGCGATAACGTCGAGAATTTGTCCGGGGTGACAGCAGCCGTTCTACCTCTTAGCTTGCACTCTGGGCCGGTATGGTTAAGCAACGGATCATTTTTTTCGTTAGTTTCGTTGCTTACTGTGTTCACTTCTTTTTTTTCATTTTAGGTTGAAGCAACGCCTTTTACTTTGGCACATTTGAGACCGCACTAATGTCCAGGAATTCCCTTGGACATGGGCGTTCGCCTTGGTCAACCCCTCTTCAAAATGGACTACCTCTAGGCCTCTCTCTCCGCAGGTGCGTGAGCAACACTCCCGTCGCGCTGCAGGGTGCCCTTGGGTGGAGACTTTGCCAGCTTGAACAACCCTAAGGCTGTCCAGGAGCAACTACATGCGGTGGCTCCCGACTACCAGAGTATCACTGGTATCCGGCAGTTTGGTCGAGGCGAGACAGTGTGCAGGTCGCCAGACCAAACGTGTGTAGCGGACCTGCCCAAGTGTTCCTCGTTTGCATCCATCCCGGTGAGTGCGTGTATACAACATCTTTCATGCATAAAGAGTATCGTGTGTGGCGTCGACTCGAAACTGATTTCACTTGAGACCTTGGAGAAGCTCTCTGTGGCCGGGTGTGGTAGCTGTTTAATGCTGAAATCACGTTCCGGATACTAAGGGAGTCCTCATGGAGTCGGTGATTGCGACTTTCGCCGGTGCTTCTTGTCCATCGGAAATTAAAGCGTCGCCTTTAGTGTTCACGGTCGATCCGCTGGCGTCACGTCCCCTAGAATGCCGTAATTTCTGGTGATATGGCTATAGTGCTGGCGATTGTAAATCTGCTTCACGATGCTGCACATGTGGTGAGGGTCACTCTAACAGTGATTGTGTGGCCCAAGATGATAGATGTTGCCTTTGTGGTGGATCACACACCGCAGGCTATTCAATCTGTCCAGCTTGAGTAAAGGTATTAGAAATAATTGCCAGAAGGAGGTGCTTTACTAGAGTTCCGGCCCGTCGGACGGTTTTTTCTAGCCAATGCATATTTTCCTTCAGGTGTTCATGACGCGAACCCTTTGTATACTATAATTACTACTCGTAGAAAGGATATGTTCCTAGCGGGGGACATTAACTCCCATAGTAATTAATGTGATTTAAAAACAGGACATCCTACTATTCAGGACAACCTACTATGGTCAGAGGGTCAGCTTGCTTCTGCCCTAGACTTGACTTTACAAGCTCAAGCCTATCCTTGACCGCCTGGTCGACTGTTGATTATGCCACAAATAGCGACAACATGCCGTTTATTTTTTATACGTCCACTAACCTCCTCAGTATCTAATATGTGTACTTTTATATATTACAGTAAATTTTAAAATTTTTTGCGATCCTCATTGGCTTTCCTGACTGATGCAAGTCTCAAATCGAAAACATTCAGCATTCATTCTGTTTTAACCCCCCCCCCCCCCATTAGAGCCCAAGAAAAATCTACCAGCTACGTTTTTTTTTTTCGTGTCAGATGATCTTTTCACACTGCAAATACATTGTGAAAGTTTTGTGAGAGCGCTTTGTTCTTTGAAAGGCTACGACAGTGTACTTTAGAAAGTGCGCTGGGCCTTTATGGGAGCAAAACCTGATGTAGTTCACGAAATAGATGTATGCTATATCCTGGAGCTTCCAAAAACAAAAAAGGCTCTGCAGCGCAGCCTTCTGGTGGTAGCAAAATTAGCATTTTAGTGGGAAAATATTGTTTGTTTTGGAGGTGGTTTTACTTATCAAGTGTGTAGAGAGAGAGAGAGAGAGAGAAAACTTTATTTGGTCCATTAAGGGTTTAGCGTTCGGTCTTCGTCTTCATCGCTGCAGACGTTTGACCTTCTTAGCAGGGCTGGGCCCCTAGTCCAGGGCTCCACTGAGCCGCGCTGCTTCGCTTGCGTGCTGCACCATTGCCCTTTGGGCGGCGAGCTCGCAGCTGGTGAGCCGGCTCTCCCACTGCTCCGCACTCGGGGTTTTGTGTTGGTGGAATGTGTAGTTACGTTTACACTCCCAGGTTGTATGGTAAAGCGTGGGGGTTGCCCCGCACCACGGGCAAGTGTTCCTAAATTGTGTAGGATACATCTTGCTTAGTATATATAAGTTAGAGAAGGTTCCCGTTTGCAGCCTCCGCCAACTAGCTGCTTCTTGCTGTGTTAAGGCTTTGTGTGCCGGGGAGTATCTAATTCTCTTGCCTCTGTGGTAGTTCAGTAACTCTGAATAGCCGATCTCCACGGTGAAGTGCTGTCCCAGGGCGTGTGGCCGCTCGATTTGGCACGTGATCTCGCGAGCCAAGCTGTCTGCCCTTTCATTTCCTTCTATCCCCGTGTGTGCCGGAATCCAGATTAGTTTGTGGGTTGCGGTGTGTCTGAGGTGTTCTGCCTTGCGGAGGATAGCTAACGCAGCCCTGCAGATTCTACCCTTTGTGTAGTTCCTGCATGTCTCTTTTGAATCCGTTAAAATGACCATTGATGTGTCTTTTCAATAGCCGTCAGCCGCTGCCAGCGCAACAGCGACCTCCTTCGCTTCCACTATCCTGGAGCTACGTGTAGTTGCGCTGCTGATTAGCTTGCCTGCGTTGTCAACCACTACCGAAGCTGCCTTAATGTAATTTGTATATCTATTGCATGGACACAGTGATGCACCCGTGAAAACCGTGTTTTCTAGTTTGGCTGAATGCCTTTCCACATAATCTGCCCGCGCCTGCCTTCTGGCCGCGTGGAGATTTGGATCCATGTTTTTCGGAATGGGATTGACCTGCAGGGTCTTACGGATCTCGTCGGGTATATCGGCGGATCGATCGAGATGCCTCCTTGGGTCGCGATCTAACCTTGTCAGGATCGCTCTTCCCGTAGCCGTGTCTCTGAGTCGTTGAAACTGTGCTCCAAGCTGTGCTTCTGCCAGTTCGGCGAAGGTGTTGCTAATCCCTAGCTGTAGCAGCTTGTCGTTCGGTGTGTTTCTTGGTAGGTGGAGCGCCGTCTTGTAGGCCTTCCGAAGGATTGTCTCTGCTTGTTCCGTTTCGCTCTTGATCTTCATCAAGTAATAAATACGGGCTTTGCTGTTGCTTTCACAGGCGCGCGCAAAGCAAATATATTACTGACGCAGATCTAGATGCGATGATTGGCGATGTATACAGGCATTCAAAACTAAAGCATTTAAGATTACGTTCAGTGGTAATTGAAACATTCAAGAGACTGGTGAAATCTCCTCCAATGACAGTCGGTTCTTGCATTACAATCCTGTTGTACGATTTCTAGGTGTCATTTTTGTCAGAATTTTCCGTCGTTTCAAGATGCGATGTCTACGCCTGGTTCACCAATCTAGGTTGCCTTACTTTTATTGCATAACCCACCTCGAATGGCATAGGAATATACATAGTGTTGTTTTGTGTTCCCTCCCACTCATTTTCCAATTTGTAATAAATTATGGATGAATCATCTTTTTGAATAATCCTCATATGTTATCGAAATGGTTTCTATTTATCTAAATTTACTCTAACACTGCTCGCTACCTTATTGTCTGAGAAGACAAAAGCATAGTCATCTTTGTCGGCAGCAAGAAAGGAACCAGGAGGAATAATAGCAATGTTGGTGTAATTCTAAACACATTTCTTTCCTGCAACTGTCTATGAAGTTCTTGTAACCAGCCAAAACAAAATTTTCACGAAATACAGGTAAATAAACCATCGCGCGTGCTTCGAGATCAGGTACACCCCTCTAGCATACACGTAGGCCCAGCGTAAAAGTCCACCTGGATTCATTTTCTTGCGAAAGTATACATATGTATCTTGTATGGAATGTCATGAGTTCATCGTTTACACACTTCTTTCCTAAACTTTTCCCAATAACTTCAGCTTCAAGAAGCGTATGCTATGCTATGCCGTGCCATGCTATGCAGTCGTTGCGCAACTCTAGCCTTGGTGCTAATGGGACTATCTTGTGCAAGCTGTGTACTCAGGGAATTGGTTTTATTTTCACTTTCCTTTTTTGAAGAAGGGGGGGTGGGGGTGGTATAGTCTCGCAGCAACTTTACGTTATGCTGTGTTTGACGTACGAATTTCCCTTCTCAGCTGAAAATTAATGTCAGGCTTTAAACACCGGACGAAGCAGCACATTGTTAATTTACTTAACTTCGACATCAGCTCTTGTACTCAGAGAGAAAAAAAAGGAAACGATAATAGGAACGCGACAAATATTTTCCCACAGCAAACATTTTGGAAGTATGAGCAGTCATTCTCTGCGTAAGTGACTATTAATGCCGAAAATAAACCCTGCCAATATACACGACCGGCAACGATAATTCTCATTACAATACAAACGAACGCCTTCCCGCAGTCTGAATGTATTTCGTCCGAAAGGCTGTCGACACGACCTGCTGCGAAACACCACAAGTCTTAATGAGAAGGCAAAAAAAAAAAATGTAGCATAACGTTATCTTCCTGACAGCACGAAGTGCACCGAAGATAGCGTTCATACAGGAATTTTAGATTTGTCACAAGTATACAAAACTTGACCCATTTCGCTCAAAAGCCAAGTCGTCGTAGTCGTCAGTGCCATTCGGTCACAGCAGCATGCACCTCTGCATCGGGTTCATGGGCGACTGGGGCGGGCAGCCGAACACGTCGGCGAACTCTTTGACGTGCTTAAAGGCGGCGTCGCACTGCGCATGCGCGAAGCCGCCGGAGCGTGAGGTGCCGCCGCTGCAGCGCGTGAAACACGCGGCCACGAAGAACAGCTGGTCTCGAGAGAGGAACTCCAGGCCCTTGGCAGGATTGTCGTCGGACGCGCCGCTGCTCGACCGGTAAGCGTCCAGGCTCGTCTTCAGGGAGATGGGATCCAGGTATCGAGCCCAGCTGCTTTTATCGCGCTGCATACAGAAGCAGGATTGGCTGTGAAGAGACTCATTTGTACGACAAGTCTTCCGGTGACATGTGAAGAAGAAAATGACAAACATTACGCATATTCAGCTCAAAACTTGCGTGAAGCGACGTTTTCGTGAAGCGGTCACATAAACTCTGCGAAACAAAATGCGATGCATGCAGTTGTGTCATTTCCATCTCATGCAACGTGAAACCTCACAAAATATCTAGGTTTACGCACCGCACAGGTAGCAACTTTATTATTGTAATAAACATGCACTAGACGTTTCACGAGCTATGGTGAAATGGCAACGCCGAATCAGGCGAAAGCACAGCTTAAGACGTCGACGCTGCAATGTCACGTGGACGAGGGCCGTTCATTATGTTTGTCACGGCAAGAACAGTGGTGAGAAGCTTATGGCACAGATGAGGATACGAAACATGTGTAAGTACTTCTGCGGCTATCCAGTGGCACCAGAATGAAGAGGAAATATGGCGACGTTTAACTTCGTGAACACGGGTTATGCGCAAGCATATGGGTGCTTTTCCGGAGTTTATAAACTATGCCATCTTGCCTGGCACACCCGCGTTGTCGCAAGCTACCTAGCATGTTCTTCTCGAGTCTCCTGGACACGCTTAGCCCACGCCTTTTGTCGGTCTCATTCAGCTTGTGCCTAGCGCTTGCTGACAACTTCGGTGTCGGTCGATTCGCGCTCGGCCTGCCGCCGCTTGCGTTGCTGTTCCGTCCTTCTTGCTAGACACTCAGCCTCTCGACCGCCAGATCAACCCGGTACATTCATAGCGCACACAGAGTCCGTAGCAACCACGGTGGTAATAATTGCCAGAGGCGGTGAACCCAACGCGCCTCTGCCGAACCTCCTCCTCCACGACGTTCCGCCTAAAAGACATGTTTTTTGCCGCAATTGAACACTCACAAAAGGAAGACACATAAAGACAACACAGGCGGCACTTCCAACTGATTTATTTTGGGCTATGACCCAATATATATACATACACGCATGCGCTGGCTGTTCACAGATCTACGTTACCCAGCGGTCAAACAATCTTGTTTCTGATTTATAGAGCACGATAGATGTATCACTAATGCAATTTGTTCCTTTCTTCTTTATATAGTAGGCTTCCATCAGCTCACGTGCTGTTTGAAATCTACTTCTGCCAAGAATTCTAATCTCAGAAAACCGCGGTTTGCACATGCAGGCCTTGCAGTGCGCAGACAAATGTTCCACGCCATCTTTCATTAGATTTAGTTCGTGTTCCCTGGCTCGTTCATTTATGCAGCGTCCAGTCTGTCCTATATAGGACAGACTGGACGCTGCATCCTCCCCCTTCACCGCACGCTCCTCCCTTTCTTCCTCCGTGCGCGTTCCTCCTCTCCACATTCAGGTGCCCTCCTCCTTCGGCGCTCACTTCCCTCTCCCAGTTCGGCGGCCTCCGGCTTAAAGGGACACTAAAGCGAAACAATAAATCAGTTTAGACTAATGAAGCATTGTTTGAGAACCCTGCAGGTAGTCATTTCAAAAATTTTGTTTGATTATTAGATGAGAAAATGAAGGTCCAAGTATCAGTATTTGAATTTCGCGCCGAAACCATAGCGCCGGTACGTCAGCGTGACGTCAGGGATTCCAAAGTATGTTTTCGCATTTGGGCCGCGTTGGCTGAATAAAGGTTCCCGAAACTTGCCATGTTTAATATTTCGTTCCTTTAGAACACAATGTAGTCAATTTGTACCGCTATATATAATTAGTAGGCCCTAGAAGATGCCATCAAAATCCATGACGTCACAGCCCCCAGGTGCGGGAACTTAAGTAGGCATCGCCACCCGTATTTCGTTGTTGCGCTTTTTATGGCTTACCAAACGTCTTATCGTTGTAAGAGCGGTGTTTTTGGTGTTGTAGAATGGCAATTTACTGATGCAGAAGAAATCATTTTTCACTTTAGTGTCCCTTTAATCACGCCAATCGCACAGACAGCATGTCCGCTTGCGCGTAAAAGAAAATCTCCTACCTTAGCTTTTCGCCCGGCTCTTAACGCATATACATCGACAACACGTAAGTTTCGTAGTGGACACCGCCATCGTCCCAAAGCCTCTTTTGCAATGATGGTCTCCGAGACGTCGGAGCGCTAGGAAAACAGCACGCGCCGCCCCTTTTCTGAGGCCATGTTGCGACATGCGCAACGTCGTCCCTGTGCGCTGTCTTAGCAGTAGCACAACCAAGTGCGTTTACATACCCTGAGCCCCGAGCCCAGCCTGTTTTCTTTACTCCTTCCGCATTCTTTTATACGACCGGCGGTTTTCGTACCATATCTATGGCTGCGCAAAATCTAAATCTCTCTATTGCCTGCCGCGATATCTGAAATACTCTGAAATACATGCATTGACCGGAGTTGCGATTATTCCGGTACCATTCCACCATATTAAACACCCGGGATGGAACGGAAATGGGGTCACGGCATCAGTCGGGAAGATGCAATGGGAATGGAATGAGAGCCCGGGATTCTGGGGTGAAGTTGGAATGGAATGGGCAGATATTCATGGAGCACTAAATGTGATTTTAAGCGAGACTTCAAAGAGGGTGAATTTGCGGATTATAATAAAGTAGACTAGGTCAATTTTATTAAATTTCTCAATACTTACTCAAAACCGTATCTTCCGGTATCTACCAATAGGTGACTACCTCAGTCACGATAAAGATAAGCGACACAGTATTCTGCATTTCCGAAGACCTAGAAGCCTTTCTGCGTGGCAATGTTGAAGTGATATTAAAGACAGCATCTTTTAGTTGTGGAGAATTATTGTAGTAAGAGCAAGCGATTCGACACTGTATAGGACTGAGAGGGCGAGATAACAGGTGGTCAGAGAGGTGTGCTAGAAAATATGGTGGCCGTTAAAATGCTAGTGAGGTTTAAACAAATAATAGCGTCCTTAAGAAAAATATGTGAATGTGTTTCGCTTTTATTTTAGCCATATAAGCGACAGAATAATCTGGCTGGAGGCACGACACGCACACCGATGCAATATTATTTTTGTACTTTGCTTTACTCGAATAAATACTGTTGCATAAGTAGTACTGATTTTTGGATATGGCGGATGGATTTTATTTAGAAGGCAAACCTTGCTCGTATCGCCGCGTGCGATGTTGTCATGAACCGCCAAGCGTGTGAGCAGCTCATTTGACGCTCACTTCAGCGGTCACGAGTGGGTAGCTGTAGGCTAATAGTATTTGCCAGATCGCTGCACCTTGCTGTCTAAAATTATTTGGCTAAAGAAAACATTAGGCTTAATCCTAAATATAAGAAAAACTGTGTAAACACCACGAAACGAAAGTGCTTATGAAGGCGTCAGTCACTATAGAGCTTTCTTTTATTTTTTGTTATTAATTTGAAGAAGCCTAGAAAGTGACCGTGCCTTTGCTTTTTTCTTTTTCTTTTTATTCACTTGTTCTCAGGTGGGAGGAACTTCGAAAAAAAAAAAGGCACCAACCACATGAGAAGCTGCTGGTCCATTTTCCCGAAACTGGCATGTTTTGTAGATATGCGTGTATTATGGTCGCAACAACTGAACGCATTTTGTAATAACGCCACTTATTCGAGACTTCAACCTGCGCACCGAGCACACGTATCTACTGTCAATAAGAGTAGATATTTGAGATTACAGGCAACAACGCACTGCGAAGGCAAAATGCACTGAGCGCGTTTGCTTCTTTTGCGACGAAATAGTACGGATCATTATTTGAAACGTTGTTAAGACACTCAAAGTATGCTTTTCACTTACTACACACGCAAAGGCTCAAGTGTTAAGCAATTATAGAGAAATTGTTTCACACTTATTAAACTTGGAGGAACGGAATTTATTTACTATAAGCCACTGCAGGAGTGGGAATGATCCAACTTTAAGCATGCCGAGGAGTTAGAAGGAGTGGAATTATGGGAATCTCAACTCTCCGGAATGGAGTGGATGGAATGAAAAGGCCCACTTCGCAACTCTGGCGCTGACGTTCATCCCTCGGAACGGCGGCGAGTGACGAACAATCCCGCACGAATTGCGAACGATGCGTGTAACTTCCATGGCTTGCGGGTTCGGTTGGAATGCATGTTTACATTGGGGCGTGGCATCCATCCCCACATACGGCAGTGGATAAACTATTGCAGCAATGGTTCTTGTGCGACTAGAAATGCCCGAAAACGTTGCCCGCGTCTATTCACGATCCCCTGAAAAATGTAGATTATTCATTGCGTGTACGTTAGTAGGTACACCCGTGAGCAAAAGTATACGGACCAGGGATTGCGCGATAAAGCCGATTTTTTTCCCTCTGCCTGTGAACGCAATTTGACATTGAGGACTGCAGTCCAGACTTGGCATTGCGAAATTTCCAATGTACTCGTCAATTTCAGTTTATGCATGTTAAATGCAAAGAAATTTAGTTTTTTTCGGAGACCCTGTGGTCCGTGTACTATTGCTCACGTGTGTGCGTGAGACATGTTACGGTCAACGCGCGGGCAAATTATGAAGTGTGCGGCCTCATTAAGAGCTAAGCTGTAATTGCTGAACGATTGTTCGATGCCTGTTTAACATCGTTACGTGAAACACGTACCGGTTCTCCCGTTACTCAGGAAGAACAGAAGGAAAAATGCGAGGAATTGTTCACTTCGAGAGAATTGAGGCCACGTTATTACGGATAACGAGTAATGAAAGCTTGAAGTGTGTATAGGGTAAATACGAACTTTCGAAATTTCCGAATACTCGATTTCTTCCTCTATTCGTGCGTTATATGCGGGGCGTGAAGTAGGTTTATATGTTGCTAAAGTAGGAAACGTGTTCTGGGTAACGTACGATGAAAGGTTTGCTTGCGTAACTTACAGCTTTGTAAAGATTACCTGTTCGAGCGTTCCACAGCCAACAAGCGTATTTTAAGACCCACGAAGGAATTTTTCCAGATGTTCTCAAATAACTCAACGTGAACAGGGAGTGTATTATGTGTCATGGGCGGGCAAAGTTTCAAGCGCGTCAGGTGATTACGTGATTTGTAGAAAATGTTAACAATTTCTACAAAGCGCCATACGGCCGTTCCCAGATTCCTAGAAGAACTGTACGGTGCATTGAGCTCACGTTCGGCGGAAATATGCTATAGGTGATGAGTCAAGCAGGCTTAACGTTTCAGACCCAACTACAATTGTTGCAAATGATTTCTGAACTTCCTTTTACTGCGTGCAACGGGCGGCGTCTCGGGCTGCATCTTCAGCAAGCCGAAGACGCCACCCGAGTCCACGGACTTCGAGCCGCTACCTGAGGCGACCACAGTCAAAGATGCCGGACCATTCTTTTTAGTAAAGTTTTCCTCCTTCTTCTTCTTCTCATGGAATCAGATTCTGATTCTACAAGGTCGCACAGATGCGCTGTTTTCCTTTTTTTTTCGCCTCTATCTGCCGTCTCTCCGTTCGTATATACTATGCAGAGAGCAGCGGCGCGTGCAAGGTATGCAAATGTTACGATCACCGATTCGAGCGGTTTACACTCGTGGCAGCTGTTAGGTAACCCTCGCTGAAAGTTCATTCCGCACTCACCAAAGACGGAGAGCTGCCCTGCATGCACTTCAGGTACGTCTTGACGGCGGGGTCTATTTTGGACTTGGAGTAAGCGTACAGGAACAACTCGCCGAGCCCCTGCGCAACAAGGCTACCCACTCCGGCGTAGTTGAAGGCGGCCGAGGCCTTCGCGTCGAAGTATGGAAAGCTGAACGCGTACGGCAACAGGGACAGGTCCGGTCCCTGCGGTACGCTGCCGTTTTGGAGCACGTATAGCCGGAGCTTCTCAATGGCACTCGACAGCCGACTGAGTGTCGGGTCGGACAGAGCATCCCGCGGAAGCAGACGCCAGTTGCCCACCAGCGACTTGCCCATGTCTGGCTGGGGTCCGCCTTTAGAGACAACGACGTCAAGGAACACAGTGTAAACACCCCGTCGAAGCGAAACCGCGAATATTTTGCACCGCGCTAATCGCTCGAAAGCTCGTCATGTCAGACAATGCCTGACAGAGTGCCAATATTTACAGTTGTTTCCTTCCAGTGTATCCAGTTAAATACGTGTACCAGAATACCGCAGGCACTTTCCTCATCAATTACCAATTTCCGATACACTTCCTGATGATATATATATATATATATATATATATATATATATATATATATATATATATATATATATATATATATATATATATAATCACAGCCATAAGACGGCAACACATAACCAAGCCAAGGAAAGCATCCCACCCCACCCACTGTCTGCGAAATCAAAACTTCAGATGCGGGTGGGTTTTATAATTTTATTACAGAATACTGCAGGCCAACATGTGGCCCAGGCAGGAGTGTATTTGTTTACACAGTATTGATGCGAAATACAAACATCCTAAGGAGAAGGAAAAAATAATAATAAACAGAAAAAAACGTTGTCATAATAAAAACATCAATGTACAGTGCAAGGAAGTGCGTAAAGTAGAAATGAGAATTTTTGTGGAAAAATTAAGAGGGAAGAAAGATTTGCAACAAGCAATGCAGACTTATCAAGCTTAACGCAGCGAGGATAGACAACATCCTTCTTGACGCGCAGGATAACATGCACTAAAGCAAGCATACGCAACTACTTTTACAACAAATGCAGTTTTTCCGTGGCATATGGTACGTTTTTGGACAGAAATACATCGGCTGCCAGGGAGTTGCATTCGTTGATTGCTATTGAAAAAAAAAAAAGGAAAACTCGAGGCAGTTAGTGCTCGCAAAAATATGGGTTATCTTGCCGGAATTATGATTCCTAGTAGGTCTGGCTGATAGGGAATGGAGATAAGATGAATGATCAAGTTGTAACATTTCCAGAGGCGGGAAAGCAATTTTAGACGTGCTACCTTTCTTCGGGATTCCATGATGGCAATGGTATTTTCGTTCATCAAATGAGATGGGCAGTCACAACCTGCAGAGCAATTAAATATGAAGCGGGCGGCAAGTCTGTTTGTTTTCCCGTCTGTTAATGTTTATTTTCGTGAAAGGGTCCCAGACGACGCAAGCATATTCTAATCTCGACCTTACCAGTGTGTTGAACGTTGAGTTTCACGGGTGGAGGTGAGAGTTTCAGCGTGTTCCTTAGCAGACCGAATTTACGCCGAGCAGACGCACAAGCATTATTGATGCGTTGTGACCAGTTCAAGCGATTGTTGATTGTTACATCTAAATATTCAAAAGAGTCGGTTTCAGTGACTGCTGATTGGTTAATAGTGTATTGATATGGCAGAATATGTTTTATTGTTGTTTATGCGCAAAAAAACTGTTTTTCTTCATTAGGTTTCATGTCCCAGGTATCGCACTGCTCAGAAATCGCAGTAAGTCTCTTGTTCGGGATTACTTCGTCATTAGTATGGTGAATCACCTTGTAATGTATAAGCAGCCACCCGCGAACAATTTAATATTTACGCTATCGTCAGTGCATGCGGTTATATCATTAATGTCTACTAGGAAAAGCAGCGGTCCAATGTATAACAAAAGAAATTTATCGGATTGTGTGCATTTCTTACTTTTCCTTACGTTACCTTCATGTTCAAAGAACTAATAAGGCTTCAAAAACATTTACAGCGTGTTTCCACCTGTGTTAAACAAACTCTCAGAACGGAGACGCACTACGTTTAAAACATGTTTTACACTAGCCTGGCGTTTCTTGTGGGTTAAATGAATAGCAAATTGCCGGTGTAGTTTTGGCAAAAGATCGGAGTCCGAAGGTGAGGGAAACATAAGTTATCGGGAATCAATGCACGAAAGTCACCGTGCGCGAAGGACGCGGTGACGAAAGCGCTTCCGGAAGTGTTTTGAAGATTGGTCATTGATGCAGAAAATGGGCCTGCGGTATTCTGGCATAAGTATCTACAATGGAAGGTAACAATTACAGATTTTGGCACTCTGTTAGACATTGTTTTACCCAGAATAAGTGCTTGAATAGTACGAGTTGGCAAAGGGAAACCAAGGGCACACATTCGAAACCTCAGATTCTCGTGTTCACGGTATCTGACGTCCTCTGTCATTTCATAAACATAGAGAAAGACAGAATTGGAGTTTTTAAACCAGTTACAATAGAACATGGCCTTTACAAAGTAAAATCTTTTCGTGCGATTCACCAGCCGCTCAATGTGGAGGTCTGCAGCTACAGTGATGGTGCTTCATAACAACCTAGAAATTTTAATTATGTGTCAGATGGACAAGATCAGACAAAAAGAAGAATCAGGAGGAGACATGCTACTAATTTGGTGACTTTTATTTGTTTTATTTGGTTTTATTTGTATTTTTTGTGAGCGCTAGAGGTACTTCAATTCTGTGTTGCAGATTTTCTCTGAACCCAAATTTTCGCGTTTCTTTCGTGCCCCAACAGACATAACTATATTTCTAATAAAAAATTCAATTATACTTTGCATAACTATTTATTACGTAGTTGGTTTGGCAATGAGCCTCATAAAACCGTACGACAGTTTCTGACATGGCTTTTGATATGATATGGCGGGGTCGTGCAGGCGTTACCAAAGAGATTGCGCAGGTGTTGGCACCAAATTTGTAATAATTCACACTCGTCCAGACTGATTGACCGAGTTACTTTGATGTTACGAACCAAGAATGGGGCTCCGAGTCAGCAGTTGCCAGCACACAGGGTTCTCCGACGTGCACCTAAATCTAGCTGCAAGGGGGGTCTTACATTCTGCCACTCCCGAGATGTGGGCGCCAGGCGTGTGAATCAAATCCGCGACCACGAACTTGGCAGCAGAATGGCTAAGCCAATGGGCCTCCGCGGCCGTTCAAGCTAAATATATGTCGCGTAGAATGCATAATGCCATTGCGATTGCATAGCTGTATTAAAGTGGAAAGTTGGCCGAGTTGATATACATTCGTAATGGTAACAGCGCGAACAAGATGGCGACGGAGAGAAAGGACGAGCGCTCGTCCTGTGCCCTTTCACTCCGTGAAAGGGCACAGGACGTGAAAGGGCTCAGGACGAAAGGGCACAGGTCGCCGTCTTGTTCGCGCTGTTACCATTTCGGATGCACAGCTGAGCTGCAGTATTCCGAGATTAGGGGAAACGGTGACGCACTCGTTTGCCGGGTCCCGGTGCGGGCGTTGGCGCTGCCCTCTTCGTGCAGGTACTTGAGCGCTGTTCGCGTGGAGTACCAGTCGCCGACGATGGTGACGTTGCCGTCGTATCGACTCCAACTGCGAACGCGGCGTTCCAGGGCTCGGCGAACGTCCGCGACGACCGTCTCGGCCACGTGACCCGACTCCTCTGGCAGGAATTCGTTCCGGTACCTGAACGGCAGCTTCGTTTTTGTGAGCGTGCTCAGATTCTGGGCGCAGGACAGATATACGGCTTCCATCACCGCTGCATCGTCTCCAAACGGGTGGAGCAAAGCTAATGTAAAATAATTTTAGATGCCTAACAAACACTAATCTTGTTTTAATCTTGACTGATGTTCTTGGCTAGACGCCGACGGCAAAGAAAACCTGCTTCCTGAAGACACGTTCCAAATCTGACGGCATTCTGCGTTAATTGTTACCTGGCGAGAGCATGACACGGGTACGTAGCGTTGAAGTACGCGGTGGGAGTAGGTTGACACGTTCACTGTTAATAATTGTTACTTAGGGTAGCAATAATTGCAATAGACTGTAACAAACTTTCAATGTGACAATGGTAATATCAAAGCACAAAATGTAGAAAACAAGATCCTTGTGCATTTTTTTTTCTATGTAAGTTAATCGGCTATTGAAACCCGACGGTTTAAATAATTGTGTCACGAACATGACGCCTGGCAGCGAATGATGTCACTGAGGTTCGTGTTTCAGTATGCAAAAAAAAAGAAATAAAAATCCTTTCGACGGCACGTCCGACCGCGTTGCTGATTGTAATGAATTCAAACGAGTAGGTAAAATTTATTCATATTAAGATACCCCAGCACCAAGTATGCTTTGAATTATGCAGCAATATTTCAATTTCACCATTTCAAAGATCTGGCACCCTGTTAGATATGAAAGATCAAATAAATGAGATGGGAAAATCCGCATGCTCGAGGAAACTTGGTGGCAGGCAGAGCGACTACCTTGGCATGCGATGGTGCAGCGTTCGATACCCATACCAGAGTAAACTTTCGTTCAGAGGCGAAAGCTTTAGAAAAACCGTACAGGTTTCCTTTGCCGAAACTTTTCACGTGTACCTTAAACTATGTTTCATGAGTTGGTATAAAACTACGCGCGACAATGCGGCCCATGCGAATTTGTTTCGTTTATAGAACGTTACGTGAAAAATAAGCGTCTGCAAACACTACTTATAACTAAATACATTTCAAATAGATTGGTGTTTCACATAGCCATCTATGACCATACTTTAGGGCAACATATGTCCACGTGTGAAATTGCGCACCACATTTGCCCTTAACAAACCGTAGGTCATATGTGTAGTAATCTTATCATCGTATCGTAGCAATTATGTTGCAGCAATATTTAGCTTATATCAGTATTTGCATTTCGGTTAGCTAAAAATTTGTTAATTATTGACGTAAGCTCACAGCGAAAGTATTTGGGGTCGCTAAAGAACACACCAAGCAATGTTGGATACGCGCAGCGCATACATGATGTTTTTAAACGCTTGCCACAAGTTAGCTGAGACACCCGGTACTTCTATGAGCCACGCAAATTATCTTACGCGTAAATTGCCTCGTCGCCAACGAAGAGGAGCGTCTTGCTGAAGCAGTACGCGCCATGGCCGGCCCTTGCTTTTGACGGGCTGCCGTAGAAGTTGGCCTGCAACATCTGGTTCGAGAACAGCGCCGCCACCTGGACGGTGCCCCAGGAAATGAACATGTGCATGTTCTCCTCACGGTACTGCTCCCACTTCACGAGGAAATTGTTTACGAAAGTGGGATTATTGGTCACGAACACGATATCGTCATTTTTGCGCATCTTGACGCCGTAGTCACGCAAAGCGTCGATCCAAACCGCACGATAGCCCTTGGCCGTCCTGTACATAAACAAGTCACTGGTTGTCGCCTCGTTTCTTGTGCTCTCGTAGCTATCTAAAAGGCCCACAATGTCAAGTTCCGCGATGTGGGTATCCTCAAATGACACGATGTCTTCATCCGTAACGATGTCTCCTTCGCTCTTGAAGTTATATCTCAGAAAGTCGAAGTATCGTTTCCGAGCGCCAGGCGAAGGCTGGTGCTCCGCGAGCTTGGAACTTAGGCTATAGAACCATGGCGGTATTCGTAGGTAAATTTGCGTGTCCCTCTTGCGCGGCACAACCTCGAGGTCGAGGAGGCTGGCCCAGCGCAGTCTCACGGACGTGTAAAGGAGCGTCTTCACGACAGCCGGACTGCGTGCCCTGTGCGGCCAGACGATGCCCGCCTGTCGCAGCAGCGCCTTCACCTTCTGCAGCTCGTCGCACTCGCCCCTGCTGACGCACGCGCAGCTCAGGTAGAAGGCGGTCGCGCGCTGCATCGCGTTCTGACCGTTGGCCGGCACCGCGCTGTCCTCCGCCAAACGATACACCCGGCCGAGTGCTGCGAGAATGGTGTCCTCGCTGACGTTCAGGTCGTGGCCGCTGCGCCAGCCGTCGCAGACATAGCGGCTGAAGCTTTCGCACGGCTTGACCGACGAGTTGATGGAGGCGAGCAGCAGCCTGGAGTAGGCCTCGCACGCCGGCGTATCACAGGCGCCGTGGGTCCTACCGGAGCTCTGCCGAATCAAGAAGTAGAACAGCAGTGCCGCGAAGGCGAGCAAGATGAAGGCGAACACGGCGTAGGCCATCGGCTGCAAGCCACCCTCGGGCGTGTACAGGCACTGAAACAAATGGGAAACTCCGAAATGAGACGCACATGAGCTTGCGGCCGGGCGTTGTGGAAGCTTGAACAGTTTGGCTCTGGCGCCGTGCATACCCTTAAATTACGAAGAATACCCGTCCAACGAAAGCAGTCGTTTCTAAACTGCAGTTGCCAAGCCACGTGATAGCGGGTGCCTTCGTTGGCCTTCGTTATCTTCTCTTCGCAGTCCTTCACAATTGACAGTTAAATCATTGAACAAAAGTGCACTTGATTGCTATTTGATTGGCGGTACTTTTCACATGGTACGAGGTCGCCATGTGTTCCAAGGCTGCATTCACTCACTACACGCATTTCCGTCTGTCAGGCTTAACGCAACAATAACACGTGGGATACGATGGCGACGAAACGCCTTACA
The DNA here is from genome assembly GCF_050947875.1 of Dermacentor variabilis. Classification (NCBI taxonomy): domain Eukaryota; kingdom Metazoa; phylum Arthropoda; class Arachnida; order Ixodida; family Ixodidae; genus Dermacentor; species Dermacentor variabilis. Next base: position 51,021,254 of record NC_134577.1, read on the forward strand.
CGTAACGAAAGTGGCCGTACGTCGAGCCGCATCGGTCACAGTTAGAACTCCAAATCTCCTTCGCCTCCGAACCTTCGCGCCGAATAATGAGTCGTTGCTCGAGTGCACCGCACAGGGCCGATAGTGGAGCGGTGCAGGCGGACTAACATAGCTCACCATGAGTGGATTCTCCCAAGGCCTGCCCGTGTCATGGGGATCTATCACCGCCACTCTCACGGGTGGTTCCGGGATCTCTGAGCCTTGTGTGCCTGGAGCTGGCTCGGCTGCGCTCTCAGGTGTCGTGTGCTGCTCGGGTAGAACCTGCTGGCCAGCGACTAGAGTCGCGGGAGTGTGCGGTACCGGAGTCGGTACCGTACTCCGTGTACGACTGCGACTTGTTGGTAGCGATCTTTTACCCTCGCCTTCGCGACCAACGGTAACCATGTTCTGGTTGGCCGGCCCTGACCCGACCGGAGATTCGGTTCCACTTTTCGGTCTACGAGGTGTCGTTGCTCTGGAAAGCCGGTCTTGCGGGGTCACTGGCGTGGCCTCCTGGTCGTAGCAAAAAAAATCGCCGCACACTGTTGCCAGCGCTGGAGGAAAACTTTCTCAACCCGTTTGTCACACAACCACCTTAAGAAGGCAACCCAGTGCTCACGTACGCTGTGTGTGCACACTCAACACATTAAATACAATTTAGCGAGCCTTGCATTCCCGAGTGCTTGACTAACTCATCAGTGCCGTTGCGCTGATTCCGTGTATAAATCAGAATTCTCAAGATTTCAACTGCGCCTCGTGAATCGTCACTAAATATTCCCGCCGTCTTGTTTCATAAGACACCCTTGTTTCTTTTCATTTCTAAGTACGCTACTACATATGATCCCTGCTTCGCTAGAAACACGAAAGCCAGCACCGTATGCGTCTTTTCTTCAGGTCTTCTAGGCTGTCCTCTATTTAATGTGACTTACCACCTCGCCCTAGGTTCGAGCCTTGTCCCTCCCACAAGGTTGCGTCTCTTTCGTTATCCATTTGGCTTTTGCTCACCACAATCGTAACGTACCGGTTGACGCCTGGTATTTATTTATTTATTTATTATTTATTTCAAATTTCCAAGTGTAGGGGTGTAAACGTGAGTGCACGGAGCACGCTCTGTTTTCGAACGTACAATTCTAGCGAAGAGCGAAATCCCGGAAAAATAGGCAGTAAGATCATCTAGGCGCGCGTGTAAATCGTTAATGGCTTTTGTCGATCGTTTTTCACCGGCCAATCACTGTTATAATGTAATCGCTCAGCGAAGGACGCGCGTTAATGTATCGGAACTCCCTCGAATGTTCTCTACGTTTCTATACAGTGAGGAATAGCCCTGTCTCACCAGATCGCGTGCGTGACGCGAGCAGTGTTGTGCATTCTTGAACGCATTTGCGAGCACAAGCGATTACGCTGGAACCTAGGAGCAGCGTTGCCATTTTTTTCTTTGAGTGTGTCACCAAACTTAGACGCAGAAGTCATTAAAGTTTCGCGAGATCTTGCTGTAAAGCCACTGTCACATGAACCGTATATAGCATGAATTTTCAATATTGTAGGCGCTTTGGAACAATTCATTATATGGGCGAACACGACGTAACGCATCAACCTAATCATTTCACTTTCATCTATAGTGTCCGTGTAGATGATTAGGAATTGACGTCGAACTTAAAAGAAGGGTGTAGCGGAGGACCTTTACTTCACTAATTGAAATGAAATTGTTGGGTTTTGTGTGCCAAACCCGCAATGTTACTATGAGGTACGCCGTAGCGCGGTATTCCGAATTAATTTTGGCCTCCTGGGGTCTTTTAACGCGTACCAAAGGCGCGGTACACAGGCTATCTTGCATTTCGCCCCCATCAAAAGGCGGCCATCGCGCCCGGTATTTGACATCGCGCCCTCGACCTTGGCAGCGTAACGGCATATTATAGTCGCTAAGCCACCGGGGCGGTCTTACTATAGTTACAGACATTCGGACGGTTATAAGTGAAACTATGCTTCTACCCGCCTTGTAAGGTTTTAAATACCCCCAGCACGGTTTAAGAAAGATATCACAGGTAACCCGGCTTTCCGAGGGCTATGAAGCACTTGTTCTACGTTATGCCCGAAATTTCTATACTTGTCGGCATTCGTTGAAGAACGTCGATAATCCACGACGACACCCGTATCGTTATCTTAACGCGGTGATATTTACGCGACCATTATAAAGGTCAAACACTACGTTACTGCTCCTTTATCCCCCCGATTATCCTACACATTATTGATTTGTACCAAAGCCGTGCGGAGTGGAAGCCGTGCGTGCAGGTTCCCGAGGACCAACCCAGTCGCTCCGATATGTACGCCTTTCTGCAGCTGATCTAAATGCTGTCATAAAATTCACTGCAGTAAATTTCGATAAGTTATACTGCCACGCTTGCGAATGACCTCCAATGGAATGTATTTACTAAAACAATACAGTGCCAACAGCATTTGGGCAATGGGTTTAATAAAGAGCGCAGTTGAAATCCTTCGGCGCAATTAACCACAGCGTTTGGTCACAAAGCCCACACGCCGTACCGCCTATTTCTTCTGCCTATACCTGTAGATATTGAACTTTAATGTATACTTTAGAAAGCCACTTAAGAAGCAACTTTCTGTGCAAGCAAGTCACCAATCGTTCTGCCATGTCGTCAAGAAATGTCGCTGGTCGCTGTATAGAAAACATTTGTCGCTAAACAGACCGAAAACGTCGCTGAATATGGAGACAAAATTGCTAAAATTGCAACACTGTCGTCGTTCTGGTCTGAGTGTTACTTGTTTCGCTCGACATAAGTTCCAACCTCGCCCAATGAAAAGTGAACTTCTTAGGGCGCACATCTGGTCGTGTCTCAGTCACCGTGGCGTAGCTAGGTCGTCTGGCACCCGGGGCCCCCTAAGCTCTTCTGTTACACTCTCCCCCCTCCCCCCCCCCCCGTGTGTAGTCGAGGAAGGCGAGGATATCGACAATTTTCGGGTGTCTTCAGACGTATGTGACACCCCCCCCCCCCCCCCCCCGTTGCTACGCCACTGCTCAGTCATCCCCGTCACGGCAACATGGCAATATAGCTTACACAGAAAATTTCTTCACCGGGTTCTCCTATACAAAACGGGATATCACAGCGTTCGCCAATGATCATAATTGCGGTGACCAAGTGCCCCTAACAAACGCCGGTTCCGTAAAGGTGAAGGGACGGGACGTATGAGAACTGCGTGAATCAGGCCTAAATAAAGAGGCCAGGTAAAGCTACATGTCGAAATGAATTCACCTTGCCTAGTTCGCCAGCTGTTGCCTTGCGAACCGTGCCAGGTTGCTCGGCAGACCCTGAAGAGGCACGTTCTCCTCGCGGCTTTCCCCGTTCCAGGTGTTGCTGCTGGCTCGAGCGTTTCGATTGGTTGGGCGTCGACTTTCCTGACTTCGAGGACGCCCTCCTGGACTCCGGGGTCTTGAGTGAAGCCTTGTCCTTGATTCCCGTTTCGATGGCGTTTGCGCTCTGCGGCTGCTGCTTAGGAGTCTTGTCTGTTGGCTCAGGTTTCATGGCGCTTGACGTCTTACGTGCGTCGATCACAGTGCCGAAGTCAGTTTCGACGAAACCTTGGGTTGCACTGAAGCCGTTGTCGCAGAGCTGTCGACAGCTTCAGATAGCTTTGCGGTGAAAACTACGATGGTTTCGATGATGGAGGGCGCTCGAGCCAGAGATTGCTTCTGCTGCACGGATCACGTGATCACGCGCTCACGTTGCGGGCTTGGTCAGAGAACAGTGGCGATGTTGATTATTTGAAAGACAGTGGCGCATGTGAAGCTTTTGGCGGATGACTCGTTGGGGATGTGTGCAGTGTCGTCCTCGTATGAACTAAGGGAGATTGGCGAGGAATCGGGTGGAGTAAAAAAAATGCATTTGAGGGATTAAAAACGATGATCCGGTCGATTGTAGTGATAAATGAATGAAAGCAAGTGGGTGAATACGTGTTATTGAAGAATAAGACGGGCCGCATTTTAGTTTGTTTGAACAGAGAGAGAGAGAGAGAGAGAAAGAAACTTAAGGTCATTGAGCCCTGCGATGGTGGATGATCAGCCAAGCTGTAAACATCGTGGTAAGAAAACTTGTAAAGATTTTATTGAATCGCTCATTCTCACTTAGTAACGACAGTCACAACGGCTTTGTGGTCGCTATGATATATACTGATCGGCATGTATTTTGATATACACTGATCGGCAAACGCGTTCTTTGATAATGTCAGATCGATGCACGTACGCCGCTGGGTGGTCGGTTGGGGCCAGGTCGGTGTGGAATCACAAGCGATACGTCTGCAACACGAAACGCGTGAACTGCTCCCTTCTTGGTCCCGGCACATCCACACTGAAATCGCCGACGACGTCCACAGGAGTAGTGTCATCGCAACTAACGTACTCAAAGCGAGTAGCCATGAACCTTAAGGCGCTGCGGGCCGGTGCATCTTTTGCTTGCTTACGGGCGTATTAGCCTCTGATGATGATAGCTTGTGTGTGCACACGCATGCAGCGGATTTCTGTCACGAAGGCTCCCCGCAACCGTCAGCGAAGGCGGTGGCGAAACGCGACACGGTTTCACCAGGATCCCATGAATGAGGCACCGACGACATACCACGAGATAAAAAACTACTACAAGCAAAAAAGGCGAATCTACCCGTCTCCAAACGCAAGCCTCACGCGAGCGCAAGCCTCAATCCTGCGTCGAATCCAAACTAAGTCGTTCCCCAGCCCACATTGGCTGGCCAACGGGCAATGGAACCCCAATATGTAAAAACTGCACAAATCAAACATTGGCTACCCAAAATCACATTCTTTGGGGGTGCGAGGGCTTACCCCCTCCGAGGTCGCTCCTGCCAGCTCCCTCACAACAGACGTGGGAGGAGCTGCTCAGAACGCCGGATGAAAAACTACAAAAAGCCCTCGTTGCCTGGGCCGAAAGGGTCGCTCCTCGTGAGGGGCCATCCTAGGACTCGGGCCTGCCAGATAACTGTGCAGAATCTCAATAAAGTTGTTACCACCACCACCAGAACGTTAACTTGACCTAGTTGATAATGCATGAAGTTAAACAAGAAACAGAACAGGCAGAGGGAAATCTGCGCACACTTTCCAACGCCAGGCGCTGTAGGGAGAACACACGCAGCATTTAAGTAGTACTGCCACTTATTCAACGGCAGAAGGAATCTTACCTTCCGGTACAACGCAAGCACAAGATTATTCCGGCGCGCGGCATGGTTAAAGTTGCTACGAATCTCATTGCTTTTCCAAAATAAGTTTACTTCTTCTTCCATTACCTTCGAATTTCTTCTCTTTTTTTTCATTATCGCTCAGGAGATGCTTACAGGAGGCGCCGACAAAGGTAACCTGGCTTTTCTTTTTCATTCAAAAATAAGGCAAGAGACAGGATCATGCATTACACTGAACAATCAGCGTCGAAAATGCGATCTTGCTGACAAACTTGAGCAAGAACGAGACAACAGTAAGCGCGATATCTTTGCTCCGCGATTTCAAAAGGAAAGCAATTCTCTCTAGACAGTGTAGTTCTGCAGTGATCTAGGCTGTCTAGAGTGCCGACTAGACAGTCCGCTCCATTCGCGTGCTTCGCGCAAGAATCTACTTATTTACTCAACATAAGCCAGGTTGCCTCCTTCTGTGTATGCTACTCTTGCTGAAGGAGCTTTCGCACACACGTGATCCTCCCCTGTCTACTTCGGATGAGAACTCTACAGGACCATACCCAAAGTGCACTTGAGAACTTCCAACTTTATTCCGCCAGAGAACAATACAAGAGCACAGCTAACACTGACTGCGCCACAGTAACGAGCAAGACAGTTGACAAAGACTCTAGGAAAAAGCAAGTTGGTGCACTGACTTTCAAACGGACGTACAACCAGCAGCCCGTGTCAGCTGTGCGAAACAGACGTTCAATACAACATCATTACAGCGCGAACGTAATAAATTCCGCGTCAACTCGTAAACATTTTCATGGACATGAACTGAGAGCCCTGTACTGACAGCTGACACAGACCGCGTCGACTGCAGGAAACGGGCGTCTCTCAGAACAGCGTAATACAAGAGTGATAGGCTGAACTTCGACCCAAGAACGCTTCCGTGGACGTCGCCATGACTGGTTCAACTGACCCGTACTTGAAAGCACAATTGCTAAAACAAAGTACAGCTGTTTAACCACATATATGCGAAATTCTCGCAAAAGTATAACGTATCCGCGAATTTGTTAAGTAGGCAAACAATCGATCGAACGTCGCTGATGCGCGGTTCCCTTTATGGCAACCTCTAATTTACATATCATATACAATTCAGACGGCGCGGTCGGCGGCCGGCGTAGGGCCTGGTGACGAAGCTCTGTCCCACTTGCGATACCTGGAGAAAAACGACCGTTATTACCATTTTGAGTGAGGAGAAACGGGAGAACCGGAGAGGCACTGTAAATCTCTCTAAACAACATCCTTAATGTTTGCGATAATATATTCGAATGTTCAATTTTGTTCATTCGAAAGATTTATATCCACAGCTCGTCCCGTCAGCTCATGAGGCCATCTCAAATCTGACGAAATGAGCGTCACGTCACGTTACGCACGTCATCTGAAACTATAGGAGTCAAATGCTTACAACAGCAAAATATCACCATGGCTTCGCAATGTGCACGTATGCTACATCTACAGGTGGACGAGGCAGTATAGAAGTGTAATGGTATGCGTATACGTGCATGCATTTGCAGAATGTGTGCTGTGTCACGCATGCGTGTAGACTTGCCACAGCGCGAATTTCACCAATAGGTAAAAGCGGCGCCATTTCGATGAAATAGCAATTAATACGCTACAAATGATGGTAGTTGGCCCTAGATAGTGTTGTTACAGCATTCACAGTGCATTCCTCCCCCCCCCCCCTGAAAATTGTGATAAAATCGTGATATTGCGATGCTGCGAAAATTGTGAGAAGATCCAAGTCTGCGAGGGTTATCGCCTTCCCTTACGGTAAAGAAACGCAGTTTAAACGTAAAAGAAAAAAGTATTAAAAATGTGCATATTTACGCCACCACATTTAGAGCGCGACTACCGAGATCTCACAGCCCGGACGTACACCACTCACCGGGCTCAGTCGAGCAGCTTGATGAGCAGCAGGATCATCTTGAGCCTGCTCATGGGCGCGTACTGGCCGTCCACGTTGAACTCGGTGGCCTGGTTCGCCAGCGCCGGCACGGAGGGGAAGTGGCGCTCGAACGCCTCCAGCTCGCCGAGCACCTCGTCCTGGTTGCGTGGAAAGACCACGGCGATGGCGTCGTCGGTGGAGCCGAATTCCTCGCTCAGCCGGCGCATGAGTGGCTCCAGCTGGCTGCTGGGCATGACGCTGAAGACAGCCGCCGACGTCACCTGCCAGGAGGTAGTACAACCGAAATGGGCCGGGTGTTTTCACTGCAGCTCGCAACAACGACGACCAAGAATCAGTGTTTAATGTGTCCGTGCACTTGAGTTGGGGCGTTCAGACTAAACATTTTGTCACCTTTAGGTGTGTAAATCAGTTTGTCGCCAGATGAACAACCTCCGGGTGCTAACACAAGCACCCTTATCTGAAAGGGTCCGCGGCTGAGGTAGAAGAGAAATGAAAGAAAAATATCGTCCCCAGCTCGTCGTACTTTCCGCCGTTTATGAGTCGTAAAATGGCAGCGAGCTAGCCGGTAATGTTAGCGAGCAGCTACTCTGCAGAAATTATGAGAAGTCCCTGCCCTCTAGTATACCTACCCCATTAGTGATGTGAGCTCTCCATCGTACCCACTACAAGCGGTCTTGGCTCTTTGCGCGTAACTGAGTGTGACCGTCATTTGCTCATTGCTGATGAATATCTAAGGCACGTCCTTCGACCTGGCTGAATTTTCAGCGGAACCATTTCCTTGGAGCGCACCATTCGTCCCGATCGCCGATACCTGCACGGTCCTGCCGGTGGCCTCCTCCGTGAAGAACGAAGTGACCGCGTTGCCCTCGATGTTGGCCGCGGTCACGTGCAGCGCCTGGAACACGAGCACGCCGGGGAGCACGTTGTGAAACAACGCACCTCGCTCGCCTCCCGACGCCAGACGCGGACGGCGAGGCCACGGGCGCAGCGGTGCCACCGGGTTGGACGGGCCGGGCAGGTCTGCAGCGAGGCCCGGTGGCGGCGCGGACGGCGCGTCCAGGCCACGGGGTCGCCACCGTTCGCGGTTCGAGCCAGATGTCGAAGAAGACGGCCTGCAACAGTATTGAAGCGTTTTGCTACTTGGTCAAGCTACTTGCTAGTCCTTTTGCGAAGTCTCTTTGGTCTCTTGCAGAGACGACCTCAAAGTCGTCTTGTAGAGTATTTCAAGACGGCTTGTCCTTTCAGGCGCACCCTGTTCCAAGCGGCTGAAGTCGGACGTGTTGGCTACTTTGCCGTACAAATGGACCTTTCGTCCAAGGAAGATAACGCTTGTCAACTGAACCCTATATATTTCTTTTTCTTTAGGCCTCCTGATGCCGGCCTCTTGCTTTATTTTTACTGATCTGATGGCAAATAAAATCATAATAACATCAGCTGAAGGAGTGCATAAGAAACTACTAACATTGGCCATCATCTGAACTTTCCAGAGAAGTTGCGGCATTCGGCGGGCTCAGCGATTCATCGCATTCGTGGTCGCAGGGATAGAGCGTGTTCAAATCACCACTGGCTGCTCAAGTTCACGTATCGTGCGCCGACACTCGCCTTACGTGTTGTGCGAGTGTGGATCCTATCCAGGCATCAGTGTGCCAGTCCTGGAGTGTGAATGAACGTGCCTCGCAAGTTGTGTTTTTCTCGAAATTCTCGTAAAGATTCATATCCGCGTTGCTGCAGATACTATTGCTGACAAGCAGAAAGGCGCGCACGTTCACGGGTTGAGATATCCCGTCACACAGAGTGATGTGGCGAGGAGTGGAAGCCTTGTTGAATTTCTGTTTAGTAAACACGCAATTCAAGCAGCTCATGAATGAGCCCCATTATTGTTGTAAATCCCATTATACTTGCTTTGTTTCCTGTATTCTGCATTACGAATAAAGGACATCATTAGTAGCCAAATACAGCGCAAGCTCTTTCGCGTATCCTTTTCAGTACCTTACCTGTACATACTGTAGAGTCAACTAGTTCTGCCGTGATTTTACCTGTTAGCCTTTAAGCAGATGCATAGATAAATCAAATGCTCGGCAGTGGTGTCAGGCATACTTGGTTTTCTTTGGTCAAGCGACGTCAAAATTCGGAATATGGACTGAGGTGTGACACGCCCTCCCCCACATTAGGCAGACCTTGTGACCGCTTCAAGACTTTAGGATAGCTTCAGGCGACCGGCGGGACTGTGCCACATTTTCTCGATTCTAACGAGCACTTAGTTCTACCGTGCCCTTAATTGTAACGCAAACATTGACCCAACTAACCAGATTTTAACGTCGACTTGACCTTTAAGTTTACTTAATCTTAACGTAACGACAAGATTTTTATTGTAGAAGAGACAGCAACAATTTTTTTTTATAATTTGATGTAAGTTTTATTGCATTACAGCCACAGCGGGCAGGAGATCGATCATCGTCGCTGTGGGACGCCTCCTTATCATTATTCCGTAGCTTCTCATGCTCGGTTCCCTCCGTGGCATTTTAAATGAATTTCGCTTTGCCGGCGATGGTAGCCTAATGAGCTTACAAAGCAGGCACAAACGATGTCGCAGCTACCGCGCCCCCTCCCGGCTGCAGTGTACGCGTGGATTGGATTGCGGCTGTTTCGAACGACAATGACAATAGCTGGCCACTATCAGTCTTGTGTTCCGTACCCCGTTTAGACGCACTGGCCGTGTTTCTGGGAAAAGAAGTGCGCGACAGAATCGAGTAGATACGGTACTGGTCTCCTTCTACCACAGTACCATCATCCACTAGGCTGCGAGTATTTGAGAGACATCAGGCTCAGTTATTTTGGGGCCCACATAGGGCATAGCGGTAATTACCATGACTACTCACCCGGGGATGGCGCCATCCGGTTGTTGCCACGGCTGGTCATCGGCCTCTTCGGAGGTGGTGGCTGCCGCTTCCGCGGACACGTCTTCCTCGACGCGGAACAGGAACTCGCCGAAGATGCCCTCGTGCGTGGCGTCCTCGGCGTCGTTCACGGTTGGGACGAGCTCCAGCTTGAAATACACGATGACTGAGCCCGGGGGCAGGAACTCGCGCAGGCGCTCCACCACTGCGCGGGGACAGCAGGTCTGGTGCTTGTTCAAATGTTCACACTTCACTGGAACTTCAAGCGTCGAGTTTCTCCTCGACTGATAAAAATTTCCAGTGAAGAGCTACTCATCTCAATGGGAAATACTAGTAACGCAGCTGAATACTGCGAAACGGCAAAGACGTCAGAGAAACCATACACATGGATGGGCCGCCTGTAAAATTTTTTATTGTTAATTATCACGCCTGTGCACAACGTTTTTGAATTATGCGCTGGTTCCAATTAATGGTGTACAATTCAAACGGAAATCAGCCGATTGCTATTCGCTTTGTTCCGCAGAGATTTCCGCAACTGTTTTGCAATGATAAGCGTAATATGGGTTATTTCCCCCGAGTTACAAAGCGTCCGTCAAATGACAGCAAATTGTTCATTGCAGTAATGATTTCTTGGCAGGCATCGCCGCGATATGGAAAGCTGTAGAAATAATCGACGATGACTGTCTAAGTAAGGGGATAACTGATGTGGGCCGCAAAGAACAAATGGCGACACTAAAAATGCTTGAGAAGTACGCGCTGTTTTTTCATAATACTATACAAAAGTTTTAAAAACCGCCAGTTACAGATAGCACAATTCTAATCCTTGAACTAGATTACTCGAAGAGGCGGACCTCAAACGAGAAACCAAAATGCGTAATTGTCTAAATAATAAATTTAACTAGTAACGCTTTTACTATGATTACTTAACAGCTATTGCAATTTACAAATTCTATATGGTGAGTTTAACGAATTCCGAGTATCGTACCGGCTTTGATGTCCTGTTGCACTGTTGTTCTATTTACAAACACCGTTTCATGCATTGAAGCACTAAAGTAACTGGAACGCCAAATTTCGTCACCCGTTATGGGAATGAATAGCTCGAAAGTGATGTCTCCCTGGGAATTCTTTCCAATTGCATAAGACTTGCCAACTCACCGGCTAAAATTCATAAATCCCAATATGTGCCGTAAAGCAATCAAGAAAAAAAAATTCAGCGAATTTTCGATAATTCGTTGTTTATGCACTTCGATTTCGTGCGCAAGTAATGCCTCTAGAGTAATCTACCTCAAGGACTAAAATTGTGTTATAAGCCACAGATGATTTTTTGTAATTGTGTACAGTCTAAAAAATGCATCCAGTATATTGGCTAGCGTCGATAAAATGTTTGACGGTAGCGGCACAAATTATGTTAGGTATGTTTTGGTGCGGACGACATTCATTAAAGTGTGACAATGACATTGTTACGTCAGCCGGCGTTACGACAATATAACTGGCGGCACCACACCGACGGCGGTGTGGCATAGACCACGTGACAACAGAACCACAACGGCATGACGAAGGCGCGATGACATCGGCATGAAACGGAATGACGACAGCGTGATGGCGAAGACGGCACCACAACGGATGCGCACCTCCCCTTTCTCCTCCTCTCGTTTACTCCCCTCAGGCCCGATACTCCTCTGACCATTGAATTTAAGAGCAAGCTCGGGGCAAGACGACTGGACAGGACATGCTCACGAGGTTATGACGCCGAACGCGCCACGCTGCCGTCAGGAGGTGCTTCGATAGCCCAGCTCTCCACTGCTACGAAGAAACGCGACAGCGCCACCGCCGATCTCAGACATCGGCAACTTAAGACGCCGCAAAGCTCTCACGCGACAGCACGTACGTTTCAAATTGGTACGTCTCTGAATGATACGTCTCAGAGTGATACGTCTCAGAGTGATACGTCTCAGAGCGATACGTCTCAGATTAATACGTTTCATGGTGATACGTTTCATGGTGATACGTCTCAGGGTGATACGTCTCACAGAGTGATACGTGTCACAGAGTGATACGTGTCACAGTGATGCGTCTCACAGAATGATACGTCTCAGAGTGATACGTATCAAAGGGGTACGTCTCAAAGTGGTAAGTCTCACAGAGTGATACGTCTCAGAGTGATACGTCTCAAAGTGGTACCTGCGTCTGAATTTGCTAAAAATTGCACAAGATAAGACTTCAAACAAGAGTATACGACAGCACCTGTCCTGTCATGTATGCTAATTAGTCCTCTTGTTTTGTGCCAATTCCACCAAGATCAACCTGCACCAACTAGGCCAACAAGAAGTCCTACTCAGCCTAGCATTAGCTCGATCGGATACAGGGTCGCATGAGGGCACATGCTTGCAGCGGAAGAAGTCCGCTGATCAGCACGAAAACAGGCGAAAGAAACGAAGATAGTTGTTCGCTTTAGTACGTTAGTTGTTCCCACCTAGCCTCCACAGCTTGCGAGCTGTCGTGCCATTCCCACCTTTGTCGTCGAGCCAGCTAACACGGTTCCGCGTCAATTTCATAATCACGATAATGAGCCGATTTGTCTCCACTGCAGGGTGAAGCCCTCTCTAGCTTTCTTCAACTACCTACCCCTGTCCTATTCATAAACTGACTCCGTTTTATGCTTGTAAGTTTCCAGAACTCATGGCCCCACCTAACCTTGCGTCCTCCACTTCTGCGTTCTGTTGCTCTAATAGCCTTGCCCAAAACTGCTCGTCCTAATCTAAATAAAATATTAGCCGCACTCCCTCGCTTTCCCATCAACACAGCTGTCTTCCTGTCTCCGAGTTACGCCTGATATTTTTTTTCCGTTCCAAGGCTGTTATAGCGGCCCTAAGGTTCTTAGGTCTCATTGTTAACGTCGCTTTGGCTCCCTACGCTCTGAAAAACAGAATGCATTTATCATACATTTTATGTTTGAGTTGTTCCTATAATTCCTTCCGTCGCTCACAAGCAACGTGGCAATCGGTTTGACGGCCAGTTAGCGTGCCGCGTTATTTAAACACTACGCGCCCGACGGTAAGCTCCGGAACTGTCACGATTCCAGCACTCCCGCGGCGCCATATATATAAGTTGCGTACCTCGCTTGTCCTCACCGAGGTCGACGTGGTGGGAGAGGAACACCAGCGACGGTCGCAGTCCTGCCATGCGCGCGATGTTTCGGAAGCGCGAAAACTTGGAGCAGAAGATGTCAACGCACACGTGCGAGCCGCCCAGCGCTGAGGCGAGGGCAGCCCGCTCCGAGTCCTGCAACGGCGCGCTCACGTTTTCACTGCTGCTTGCCGCTTCTTTGAACTATCACACGTGCTTCTAGTGCTCCACATCCAGTTTCACAGTATAACCTCGCATTCAGCAGTGTGTTTACCGATCCTGAGCTCTGACGCTCAAAGCTGGGCACAAGACGCTGTGACAAAAAATGAGTGGTGGAGGTGGAGAGAAGTAATACTGCAATAGTATACAACGCTGGTCCTCCGACGGCAGAATACTACTACAATACATACTCTAAAATTGGCACTTCTACAATGCTGCTCTAATAATGTAGCCGAGCTACGAGAGTGCGGTCGCAGTCAGCTAGTGGCCCCACCTGCATGGCTGCGAAACGGTGCCATTATGTTATACATATCCGTAGGCTGCTTCATGGCTTATTGCTGGATAATTGGTCGCAGAAACGGAAGCGACGTGGCTCACCGGCGTGCAGCAGACGGAGACCGAGACCAGCTTCCTTCGCAGCAGGGACAGGGCGACCGACTGCCACAGCCGGTTCACCTCGGCGCACGTGAAGAGCTCATCGGTCTCCAAGTAGTCGAGGACGCTCTCCACCAGGAAGTCCCTGGCGGCGAAGGGGCTCTCCTCCATGGCGCGACCGGGGGGCTGGTCTCTTCCAGAGGTTCCAGCGGGGCAGAACGCGGCCGCACTCCGCGTGGCGTTTTCTTCTTCTCTGAAGGTGCGCACGAGCCTCGCGAGGTCATTCGCCCAGCTGCTTCTTCTTTTCAAGTTGACTGGAGTCGTAAAAGCTTCACTGTTATATGTTCTCATTAAATATACTGATTATCTTTTTCAAATATTTTCATTTTATTTATATTATCACTTAAATTCTGAATTCTGCGGCCAATTCCCATCGTGGTTGTGTGCCACGTTGAAAGAAAATCAACATCAACAAGCTGGTGATGGTGTTGAGTCGAGAGGGATTTCCCAATAGCACGCTTGGCCGGCATTTGCGTCGCCTGAGCGTGTGATGCGTTGTTGGCGTTGGCGTGCTGCCAAACGTCGGTCAACACAGTCCCTCGGAGAGAGGCAATAAAAAGGGGTAAAACTCCTTTCCAGATTACTCGGGGTCCTTCAGGGAACGCTACGTCTTGAAGGCTCGCATGTGAAAGACCTTTCTTCAGTAGGCTCTGAAGCAACGCCTTCCGTTGCGCGTCGAACAGTGGGCACAACCAGACGAAGTGTTCCACATTACCAATTTTCCCACAATATAGGAAAAACGCGGAGGCGCGGGTCTACTTCAAGTAACCACCCCTAGGTGTAGGTGGGCCTAGTCATAGCGTGATACAGTGGGATATATTTTGGATATATTAATGGAGGAAGAGGTCAAGAAAGTTGGCAACCAAGTACATGACGGAATAACTGTACGGCACCGAAGAACGAGCACAGACGAAAAGAACAGACAAGACGAGCGTCCTGTTTCCTCTGTCCTCGTTCTTCGCCGCTGCACAGTTATTTCACCATGTCTTACAAACTGGCCCAAGCTCCCGTGCTTTTAAACCAAGTACAAGGTAATCGAAAGCGTAAGTAGACAACCAGGAGTCGTCAGAAAGAAAGTTAAGAGAAACAGAGACAGCCAATTGGATGTCAAGAATATAAACAAAAAATACCACGGAGATTTGGAAGTTTGAGGAGAAAGAAATTAGAAGGGAAAATATGTACTGTGACACAAAAAGCAGAGCCTTGCTACTTGAAGCTCGAGCTCGTTGCCTAAGGACAAAAAGTATACCGGAGCAAATATTCGCAACAAAATGAGTCATTATGCAAGAAAGGTGAGGCGTGCAGACAGGACACAAGAGAAGAGAAGTGGACAACACGAACGCCGTTCACTTCTCTTCTCTTGTGTCCTGTCTGCACGCCTCACCTTTTTTTGCATAATGAATCCTTACCAACTAGCTCAGCTTTCTGTCGTTCTAAAGAAATGAGGCACATGTCTTCTACAGAAAAATTCTGGAGACGCAATCAGCGGATCCTAATGGAATGCGAACGTATTCATGCAGCGAGACCCGTAGATGTAGTGTTTATCTTCCAGAAGCGTTGGAATTCAAAGATGGAAGGACTAACTGGTCAGCAGTCAAGATAAGTAAGGGACGTTTATAGCATTGGTGGATATGGAGCCAGTGCAAGCGTACGTAACGGTAAGATATATCCATCATACCTTGCTGGTGAAGCAGCATTGTAATGCGTTTTAAATACGAAAGATCGAGATTACATAGGCAGAAGACTAGATAGCGATAGGTGTAGTAAATCCTCCTTAAACCAAGAAGGATAGGTGATTATTTGTCGACGCTTCGTATGACAGGGTATGCCAATCATCATCGTATTCGTCATTTCCTCGCTAAGCTCTCCGCTCGCTACGAAAGATGAATTCGCTATTAGAGCAGCCTAAGCTTTCAATCTAGCTCCACGTAATATTTTCCTTAAACTTTGTTGCTGTGCGAGTTGTACTAATATACTAAGAAATGCATTTTAGCGCTACGAGGAAAAAAATACTTTGGAAGGAGAGAGAAGAAATAAAGAGAGTGGACGCTGAACTTCAACTGTTCTGTCATTTCTCTATGACTATATGCTGAGAAAGGTGTCCGAGTTTGTGCGTCTAGGAGCATGCGCAGAACCGCTTTTTTACGGACGACGACGTTGGTAAGCGCGTTCGTTTAAGGTCACATGCACTCGGCCTTTTGGCGCTCGCTGCACCGCGAGCCATAGATTGATGCGGATGGGCTGATAAGCTACACCCGATCCCTTTGCAACAAAAAATGCTACAGAAATCTTGAGAATTGTCTACAAATTCTTTGGCTCGACTGTTACTGCGCTTTTGCGTACTTATGTTGCTCGTTTATGCATGTCTACCCGTCGCTTTTTCCAGAGCCTAAGAATGCTTACGTATATTAATAGACGTATATTAATAGACGATTCTCAGAATTTCTGTACCATTTATTTGTCGAGCGTCGCCCTATAACGTCGTTTTCGATCCCCTTGTGAACGCCTCTTTTCCTCTTCTTGCTATTGATTGTCCCCTAGTTCCTGTCGCTGTTCTCGTTGTTCCTTCTGCCGACTACGATATTCCCGTTGTCGTTCAGCGTTCCTGCGCCCCTTCTCCGTTTCACCAAGCGTACGTTTCCTTGGTGCCATTGCATGAACTCGTCTCGGGCCCTCGGCACATCCAACCCACTTCAAGGCGATCCTATAAACAGCCTAACCGTTACCGCAACGCGCTTATTGACAAACCACATCTACCAATCAGTTATTCTTATCATTTTATAGTTTTTTGCAGTGGAACTGTTAGAACCTCGCCGGGCTTCTCTTGACGTGCGCAGCTTCGCCGAGCTGGTGGAGAGAAAGCTGAGAGAGACTTCGCCGAGCTGGTGGAGAGAAAGCTGAGAGAGAGTGAAAAAAGAGTATAAAAATAGCATCGCGCCGCATAGCGACGCGGCGAGGCGAAGACACAGGTGGTGTGACTTCACTGCTCTCCGATAAAGACCCGCGCGCTCGCTTCCGCGGTCCTCTTTCTTGCAATGGAAAAAGAAATTATGCATGGCTCTGCTATCGCAAATACCAGGGACCAGCGGAGCTGGGAAAAGCCCAGAAAAAGTTAGGCTAAGTGTGCGGTTGGGCACTACTTTACTAATTTACCCCTAGCTCCGCTGGTCTTTGGTGTGTGCGATAGCAGAGCCACGCATAATTTTTATTGCGGCAAATGACTATGTCGAGGCGACGACGACTCCTCCTTCGATCATCTACAGTTACACTATTATGACGATTAAATGTCTCCACGTGGCCAATTACGCACTTATTTCCCAGTTACAAAGCATGATGGGACAGACACGGTTTCGCCGGAGTACTCGCCAAATTATTCTTACGCATTAATAGTGCGCGCTTATTAAGTATCTGAGATACGTGCCGTTCGTCTTTCGCTGTGAGTCGAGAAGCCATGGCCAAACTGGGAATTCAGCTAAGGTTCTTGGTATACGTACCGCTATTCTAGTCATTGCCAGCATTATGCATTCACTTTATTGTCTGATGAAGTCATCTGAGATCGGTGAAGAGAATGTGCTTTCGCACCAAGTGACGTGACCAATCGCACCCGTCACCATCCCATGTGCGTGGCGGGATTGCCCTACGACGCAGTGAGACGGCGCCGGTCCTCAGGCCATGCGCACATCAGGCAAAACAAAAGCGCTTACCAGCATCACCGCTGGTTTAAATCAATGCGCGTAGACCTCATGTCTCTTAGGACGCGCAGCGCATGCTCCTGCGCCTTGCATCGGACGCAGCAACAACCGCAAGGCGGCGCCCCGTATAGAGCGAAGAGAGCACCTATAAAGCGAGATACAAGAAGGAACAAGAAGCATCCGCTCGCTGCAGTAAAGCTAGGGAAACTATGCAGCATGTTTTATTAGAATGTGAAGACGTCTGCCCAGCGGTCGATTTAGGCACCACTGGCCTCCTTGAAGCCGTTGGGTTCAGCGAGAGCTGTGGAACAGTAAACGTGACCGCAATAGGGATTAGTAAGAGGCGATTAGAGGATTGGTGGAAGAAAAGTAGGGAAACGACAAAGAACGGAGACGTACAAAAGCAAGGTTTACAATAGGGGTCAGGAAATTTGGTTGTGGGAGTTCATCGTGTTTTTTTTTCGTTTTTTTTTAACCTAGGTAGGACATTAGGCAGTATAATAGCAAGATATTGGTGGCGCAACCCACCGCCCCGTTCCAAAGGGCACGCTCATAACATCCATCTATCCATCCAGAGCGGCTCGCGCGCTCTACACATCGGTACATCGCTCTGTACCGGAAACGAAGATAGCGTGGCGATAGCGCTACTCAGCCTTGAATTGATGACTGACTTCGTATTCCTGATGTAGAATTGCATCTTGGATCATTCTTATCGCTCTCTGTTTTTTTCTCTTCCTATCCAAAACGCATTCTGTTCCCTCCGCTGCAATTTCAGCGGCATCCCGGCTCCATATAAGAGTGCAACGAACTTGGGCACTTCGTGCTTTACGTAGATAGCACGGTAGAGATAAAGGCGCGTCGAAACTGCGATCCTTGTCCAGGCCGCGCATGCTGAAAAAGAAAAACGTTCATCGCTCGCTGCGCCGCATTTTCCTGGTCTCGGTACCGAAGATTCTGTCGAACTTACCGCTCGCACACTATACTCACACACGTGCGCGTGCCACCTTCACGCTTAAAGCGCAGCGCACGCGGTTCTTCTGCTGCAAGCTACGCATCAAGCACCCGCAAAAACACGAAAGCTAAATACGTCGTCCCCGGAACTACGCTGGCTATGCAGCGCATCGCTCTCGAACAGCATCGGCTGCACCCAGCTTTGTGATGCAGCCGCGGATGCGGCTCACGTGATGGCTGTATAGGAGCGCGCAAGCGTTGCCGCATCTGGTTCTTACGACCGTACGAAGTCAGGGAAAGAAGTGACCTCGAGGGGCGCTGACTAACACTCCTATAAGTGTTATATACCGGATTATATCTCAAGTCTATAGGTGACTATAGTTGTCGCTGCCACGTTTCAAAGGCTATGCCAGTAGAGATCAGAGTCATAGGGGCTAACCTTAAAGATATAGGGCTAACCACAAAAACTCCAGAAAGTGGGCAGTAGGATGGCCGCCGCGGTAACTTGATTCGCAAAGCACACACCACACGCGCATTGCGGAAGATGCGGGTTCGCCTCCCATCTGCGACAAGTTATCTTTTCGTTCACTCTCATGTCCATTTGCTTTATTGTTTCTGAACTTTGTTTAAACAAAACACTCGGGTGCAATCCTGTGCTTTCTCAGGATGCATTGGTTGTTGCTTCGTACGGTTCGGACACGCCGTGGTTGCTTAGTGGCCTAAGCGCGACGTCGCGGGATCACATCGCGGCCGCGCGGCCGCATTTCGATGGGGGAGAAATGCAAAAACGCCCGTGTACCGTCCGTTAGGTGCAAGTTAATGAACCCCAAGCGGTCGAAATAAATACGTAGTCCCCCACTACTGCGTGCTTCATAATCAGATCGTGGTTTTGGCGCGTAAAGATGTAATTTATTTTCACGCGGTTCGCGCTGGTTTTGGCACGTAAGGTGCCAAATTTAATTAAAAAATGAACAAAATTATTCTCCAATTCACAGCGAGTGCTTTCCCGCATATCAGGGCCGATTATCAACGGCGTAGTCATTCGCGCAAAAATATTTATGACCAATGATAGCTTTAAAAAAAAAAGGACTATCGAAAGCGCGTAAGCATTCTCGATAGTGTTTAAACGCTACGTCCCAGTTTCTTTGATACCGACACGCCCTCCCAAGCCTAGCAGGGCTGGTCTGTGATAACACAGCGCATACATATTGCGGTGGCGGCCATGTGGTGCGCTCAGTACCCGACTCGCGCTTCACTGAGCTAGTTGCATCCCCCACAAGCCCACGATGGCGTCATACGAGTTGCCCGCAAACGCCAGACAGGCGATGCTTAGACTCCGCATAGAAGAAGCGCGAGGCAACCTCCAGGAATTGAACGTATCTAACTGCATCGTCGCGAAACCGGGAGACATCCTGTGGTATATATCTGGCCTGGAAAAGCTTCAAACTCTCAGGAGTGTTGCGTGTCCCTTCAGTGCGAACTTTCTTCTGGACAGCCTGCTCAGGTCGTTGGAGAACGTGACTCACCTCGAATTCTCGCTCGTCGACAGCAAGGAGGATGCCGAAGAGCAACAGATCAAGATCAGGCATATCAAGCACGTGGCGAACGGGCGTAGGAAACAAGAGACCGGACTTCGCAAGGTGTTTGTCGAGGTCGAGGGCGAAGAGAACATGCAAGTGCTCTGCGCGTTCTTGGCGTACTGTCCGCGCGTGAAGGACCTTCACGTTGACGTGGTGCATCCTGCTCGCTCCGACGTAGACGTGGCGACGTGCGTGCGCGCCGTCGAAAGCCTGCACAGTCTGGAGGTATTCACGTTAACGTGCGAAGCGCCGTTACGGACGCGGCCGGAACCTGTCTGGCCCCTCAACTTGGCGTACTGCGCCGGTATCCTCGGCAACGTGGTGTACCGTAAAAGGCAGAACAGCCTGAACTACGCCCTCCTTCGCGACCTGTTCAGATCTGTCATCCCGGTGATCCATGGCGATCCCGTCGTCCTGATCGCCTTCTCCACGCCGGATCTCGAGGAGCAGTTGCACGACGCCGCCACTTGTTAGTGAACCAAAGCATTGCATTGTACACATAATTTTGCAACATTTCAGTGGATGTTTTGTAAGAAAGATGTTTTACCAGTAACACACTGTTGTCAGCAAACTGGGACACGGAACATTTGGAAATTGCCAAAGAAAAGTCATTAATGAAGATGTTAAACAACAATGGGGATAAAACGTACCCTTGAGGAACTCCAGCTTTCAGGCGGCAGCTTAGAACTAAAAACGCCCTTATCATCGGTATCGACCACTTGAAATCTGTTGCTCAAGTAATTTTCGAGAATGTTGTAAAAAGGCCCACGAAATTCCCCAAAAGATACAGGTTACTTAACAAGATTTGATGATTCAGGATGTCAAATGCCTTCGTTACATCTAAGAACAGCGCACACGTGAAAACGTTCTGATCGAACGCCGAGAACAGTTCATCTGAGAATTCCTCAAGCAGTGCCACAGTACCACGCCCTGAAGCAAAGCCAAACTGTCGATCAGTCAGCATAGAAAATTTCTTAAGGCAAGAAGACATAGTGTGGGGAAAAACATTTCTAAGACCTGAGCAATAACCGGCAATATAGGAAGTGGCCGATAGTTTTCAATATTATCTTTTTACCCTGACTTGCGCAGTGGCGAAACAACTGCAGTTTTTAGGTATTCCGGAATTTCGTCACCTTCCAAAAAGCCATTCAGTATATGCAGGTTAATATCTGACAGTGCCTTGAAATTCCTTCTGATAGTTTGTAAAGTTATTCCATCATAGCCAGCGGACTTGTCAGGACGGAAGCTGAAAATAATTTCTTCCAGATCACCCCTTGAAATTTTCAGAAGAAAAGCTGACGCAGGTACGGGTTGCCCTAACGACCCAGTGTTTGTGGATGGAGAGACAGCTCTTAGGGACGCCCTTACAAAGTGCCTGCTGAAAGCATCAGCCGCTGCTGTGGGAAGTTGCTGAAAAGCACCGAAAACAGACCGTTCACTGGAACGCACTCCTCTGAGATGATTTACCAAAGACCAAGTTTTGCCTACAAGTTTTGAAGAATGTTGGAATTTATCAAAAAAGTAACGGCGTTTGGCGCCACGCAGAAGAGCAACAACTGCATTTCTTACCGACTTGTATTCTAATCGCTGTGCGTTGTTTCTCAGACAATTCTTTTGCAGCGTTTCCACAAGGTGTCTCACCACGGTATAGAAGCAAGAATTTCCGTGTTCATCCAGCAGTGACCCTTTTTTATCGGCTTAGCTATCAGCCATGTGCAATGCAATTCGAAATATTAAAGTTGCGTGCAAATTTCATACACTTTGCCCGACTAATATTCTTTGGTTAAGGATAACCAGTCAAACGAAACTATAAGCTTAACAAGCTTGGATTGATCAACAATAGGGACAAGGCATTTGCGCTGTCCGGATGCAGTTACGACCGACGGCGTTCCAGACGTGCGTGGTAATACAAGACGGCAGGCTACAAAGTAGTGGTCAGCCAATCTTTGTAGAATAGTACATGACCTAAATGACCAGCTAGGAGCTCTGACCGCTATGTGATCTAAACAAGATTGCACTAGGCTATCATTAAGCAATTCCGCTCTAGTAGGAGCTCCAATTGTACATTACAGGCCATAAGCGGACAACGTAGATAAATAATCAGTCACTTTTTCAGAGCATAAAATGTTGATATTAAAGTATCAGATAAAGCAGAATCGGTCCACCGAGCTTCACTGCCGCAGAGATTTACCAACCTCTACAAGAAATCGTGAAAGGTTGCATGAGGGTGGTCGATAAATCGATAAGATATGTACAGAAAATGACCTCTCACAAACTTCGACCATCATAGATTCAGCATGTACAAAAGATGCATCAGCAAAAGAAACTTCAGTTTTCGTTTACAAAGAAAGCAATACCTCCTTCACGACGCCCGCTTCGTGTAAAAAAAAATGTGCGGAAAAGCCCTGCAAAGTAAAGGTATCGAGGCAAACCTGGAAAACATTACAAAAACTTCAACGAAGCCAGCTGGCCAACTCAGCCAGAAATTTAAATTCGTCCCAGTATTTCGTCAGTCTCGTCAAGCGCTTTTGCTTCTTTTTTCTTATGTCCATCTAATGTATTGATAGAAAATAAATTGTATTGTTGTCTTCTGCATAATTTTCTTAAACCTTTCTCTTTCATTCCCTAGGCTTAGTCATACCATAGCAGTCACATCTTGCGTTAACAGCGTTAAGTAAAGATCGAATGAGCATCAGCCAAACGTGAGTACAATGGAAGTGTCCAATTTATAGGCATATGGTTATCGTCGAAAGTTCATCATCAGTCTATTTTATGCCCACTGCAGGACGAAGACCTCTCCCAGCGATCTCCAATTACCTCTGTCCTGCGCCAACCGATTCCATCTTGCGCCTGCAAATTTCCTAATTTCATCACCCCACCTAGTCTTCTGTCCTCCTCGACTGCGTTTTTCTTCCCTTTTTCGTTTTGTAATCTATGAAAGCCATATAGAGAGGCTGATTGCACTCTGGATTGCTCGATCAGCCTGATTGATTACATGGATGTGAGCCATTGTAGAGTATCCATTCCTGGAACCAGCCTGTTCCCTTGGTTGACTGAAGTCCAGTGTTGCCCTTATTATATTGGAGATTATCTTAGTGAATATTTCCTATAATACTGGAAGTAAGCTAATGGGCCTATAATTTTTCAATTCTTTAACGTCTCCCTTTTTGTGTAGTATAATGTTGGCCTTCTTCCAGTTCTCTGAGACCTTGGAAGCCGATAGACATTTCGTATAAAGTGCCGCCAGTTTTTCAAGCATTATGTCTCCTCCATGTTTGATTAAATCGACTGGTATTCCATCTCCTGCCGCTTTTCCCTGTTTCATGTCTTACAAGGCCCTTCTAACTTCGTCGCTGGTTATAGGAGTCTCTGTAACCTGTTCATTACTGCATCAATGAATGTATCGTGGCTGCTCTGGGTACTGTACTGGTCATTATAAAATTCTTCCGCTGCTTTTACTACATCTTCGAAATTGCTGATGATATTACCCTGTTTATCTTTCAATACATACATCTTGTCCTACGCCTAGTTGTCTTCTCATTGATTTCATGCTGCGCCCATTTTTTTTACTGCTTCCTCAGTCTTACTCGCGTTGTAATTTCGAATATCACTTATTTTCGCCTTGTTGATAAGTTTTGACTGTTCCGCGAATTCCATCTGATCTCCGCTTTCGATCTTTGTCGTTTCTTAGGTTTTTCGTTACTTAGGAGAGTTTACCTACAGGTTGCCTAGTTGTACATCATCAGCCTAGTTGCACATCCTGATGAATTGGGAGAGAAGATAACAAATTATTCAACAAATGGGGTGAAAGAACGTAATCCCTGTGGCATATGCCTCTCGTATGTTTATTTATACCTGACGTCACCCCATGCTTGCAACAAAAAATATTCGTAATCCGAAAGGAACTCTTGTATCCAGGCCACTATCTAGTCTGGAACAGCGCAACTTGCTTATCTTGAAATAAAGATTCCATGTTCGACACTATCATAAACTTTTGCAATACATAAAGGTACTAATGCCAGGACATCTGATAGTCCTTACGAGTCGAATGTGGCTGTCTAAATCAGCGTGAGCTGACCATATGGAATATTGATGTCCAAGTATTTTTCTCTAGCACAGTATACCCTGCGATAAAGTAAATTAATTGAGACGGACGTGGTTTGCTTTTTCAATTATTTCGATTACATTTCCCCTGCATTCTCAAGTTCCTCTTCGTTTCGCATAGTACTAGCACATGTCTGTGAATGGGGTGGCCAGCTGATCTAGCGACACAGCAACAGCGATAACGTCGAGAATTTGTCCGGGGTGACAGCAGCCGTTCTACCTCTTAGCTTGCACTCTGGGCCGGTATGGTTAAGCAACGGATCATTTTTTTCGTTAGTTTCGTTGCTTACTGTGTTCGCTTCTTTTTTTTTCATTTTAGGTTGAAGCAACGCCTTTTACTTTGGCACATTTGAGACCGCACTAATGTCCAGGAATTCCCTTGGACATGGGCGTTCGCCTTGGTCAACCCCTCTTCAAAATGGTCTACCTCTAGGCCTCTCTCTCCGCAGGTGCGTGAGCAACACTCCCGTCGCGCTGCAGGGTGCCTTTGGGTGGAGACTTTGCCAGCTTGAACAACCCTAAGGCTGTCCAGGAGCAACTACATGCGGTGGCTCCCGACTACCAGAGTATCACTGGTATCCGGCAGTTTGGTCGAGGCGAGACAGTGTGCAGGTCGCCAGACCAAACGTGTGTAGCGGACCTGCCCAAGTGTTCCTCGTTTGCATCCATCCCGGTGAGTGCGTGTATACAACATCTTTCATGCATAAAGAGTATCGTGTGTGGCGTCGACTCGAAACTGAGTTCGCTTGAGACCTTGGAGAAGCTCTCTGTGGCCGGGTGTGGTAGCTGTTTAATGCTGAAATCACGTTCCGGATACTAAGGGAGTCCTCATGGAGTCGGTGATTGCGACTTTCGCCGGTGCTTCTTGTCCATCGGAAATTAAAGCGTCGCCTTTAGTGTTCACGGTCGATCCGCTGGCGTCACGTCCCCTAGAATGCCGTAATTTCTGGTGATATGGCTATAGTGCTGGCGATTGTAAATCTGCTTCACGATGCTGCACATGTGGTGAGGGTCACTTTAACAGTGATTGTGTGGCCCAAGATGATAGATGTTGCCTTTGTGGTGGATCACACCCCGCAGGCTATTCAAACTGTCCAGGTTGAGTAAAGGTATTAGAAATAATTGCCAGAAGGAGGTGCTTTACTAGAGTTCCGGCCCGTCGGACGGTTTTTTCTAGCCAATGCATATTTTCCTTCAGGTGTTCATGACGCGAACCCTTTGTATACTATAATTACTACTCGTAGAAAGGATATGTTACTAGCGGGGGACATTAACTCCCATAGTAATTAATGTGATTTAAAAACAGGACATCCTACTATTCAGGACAACCTACTATTGGTCAGAGGGTCAGCTTGCTTCTGCCCTAGACTTGACTTTACAAGCTCAAGCCTATCCTTGACCGCCTGGTCGACTGTTGATTATGCCACAAATAGCGACAACATGCCGTTTATTTTTTATACGTCCACTAACCTCCTCAGTATCTAATATGCGTACTTTTATATATTACAGTAAATTTTAAAATTTTTTGCGATCCTCATTGGCTTTCCTGACTGATGCAAGTCTCAAATCGAAAACATTCAGCATTCGTTCTGTTTTAACCCCCCCATTAGAGCCCAAGAAAAATCTACCAGCTACATTTTTTTTTCGTGTCAGATGATCTTTTCACACTGCAAATACATTGTGAAAGTTTTGTGAGAGCGCTTTGTTCTTTGAAACGCTACGACAGTGTACTTTAGAAAGTGCGCTGGGCCTTTATGGGAGCAAAACCTGATGTAGTTCACGAAATAGATGTATGCTATATCCTGGAGCTTCCAAAAACAAAAAAGGCTCTGCAGCGCAGCCTTCTGGTGGTAGCAAAATTAGCATTTTAGTGGGAAAATATTGTTTGTTTTGGAGGTGGTTTTACTTATCAAGTGTGTAGAGAGAGAGAGAGAGAGAGAGAAAACTTTATTTGGTCCATTAAGGGTTTAGCGTTCGGTCTTCGTCTTCATCGCTGCAGACGTTTGACCTTCTTAGCAGGGCTGGGCCCCTAGTCCAGGGCTCCACTGAGCCGCGCTGCTTCGCTTGCGTGCTGCACCATTGCCCTTTGGGCGGCGAGCTCGCAGCTGGTGAGCCGGCTCTCCCACGGCTCCGCACTCGGGGTTTTGTGTTGGTGGAATGTGTAGTTACGTTTACACTCCCAGGTTATATGGTAAAGCGTGGGGGTTGCCCCGCACCACGGGCAAGTGTTCCTAAATTGTGTAGGATACATCTTGCTTAGTATATATAAGTTAGAGAAGGTTCCCGTTTGCAGCCTCCGCCAACTAGCTGCTTCTTGCTGTGTTAAGGCTTTGTGTGCCGGGGAGTATCTAATTCTCTTGCCTCTGTGGTAGTTCAGTAACTCTGAATAGCCGATCTCCACGGTGAAGTGCTGTCCCAGGGCGTGTGGCCGCTCGACTCGGTACGTGATCTCGCGAGCCAAGCTGTCTGCCCTTTCATTTCCTTCTATCCCCGTGTGTGCCGGAATCCAGATTAGTTTGTGGGTTGCGGTGTGTCTGAGGTGTTCTGCCTTGCGGAGGATAGCTAACGCAGCCCTGCAGATTCTACCCTTTGTGTAGTTCCTGCATGTCTCTTTTGAATCCGGTAAAATGACCATTGATGTGTCTTTTCAATAGCCCTCAGCCGCTGCCAGCGCAACAGCGACCTCCTTCGCTTCCACTATCCTGGAGCTACGTGTAGTTGCGCAGCTGATTAGCTTGCCTGCGTTGTCAACCACTACCGAAGCTGCCTTAATGTAATTTGTATGTCTATTGCATGGATACAGTGATGCACCCGTGAAAACCGTGTTTTCTAGTTTGGCTGAATGCCTTTCCACATAATCTGCCCGCGCCTGCCTTCTGGCCGCGTGGAGATTTGGATCCATGTTTTTCGGAATGGGATTGACCTGCAGGGTCTTACGGATCTCGTCGGGTATATCGGCGGATCGATCGAGATGCCTCCTTGGGTCGCGATCTAACCTTGTCAGGATCGCTCTTCCCGTAGCAGTGTCTCTGAGTCGGTGAAACTGTGCTCCAAGCTGTGCTTCTGCAGTTCGGCGAAGGTGTTGCTAATCCCTAGCTGTAGCAGCTTGTCGTTCGGTGTGTTTCTTGGAAGGTAGAGTGCCGTCTTGTAGGCCTTCCGCAGGATTGTCTCTGCTTGTTCCGTTTCGCTCTTGATCTTCATCAAGTAATAAATACGGGCTTTGCTGTTGCTTTCACAGGCGCGCGCAAAGCAAATATATTACTGACGCAGATCTAGATGCGATGATTGTCGATGTATACAGGCATTCAAGACTAAAGCAATTAACATTACGTTCAGTGGTAATTGAAACATTCAAGAGACTGGTGAAATCTCCTCCAATGACAGTCGGTTCTTGCATTACAATCCTGTTGTACGATTTCTAGGTGTCATTTTTGTCAGAATTTTCCGTCGTTTCAAGATGCGATGTCTACGCCTGGTTCACCAATCTAGGTTGCCTTATTTTTATTGCATAACCCACCTCGAATGGCATAGGAATATACATAGTGTTGTTTTGTGTTCCCTCCCACTCATTTTCCAATTTGTAATAAATTATGGATGAATCATCTTTTTGAATAATCCTCATATGTTATCGAAATGGTTTCTATTTATCTAAATTTACTGTAACACTGCTCGCTACCTTATTGTCTGAGAAGACAAGAGCATAGTAATCTTTGTCGGCAGCAAGAAAGGAACCAGGAGGAATAATAGCAATGTTGGTGTAATTCTAAACACATTTCTTTACTGCAACTGTCTATGAAGTTCTTGTAACCAGCCAAAACAAAATTATTTTCACGAAATACAGGTAAATAAACCATCGCGCGTGCTTCGAGATCAGGTACACCCCTCTAGCATACACGTAGGCCCAGCGTAAAAGTCCACCTGGATTCATTTTCTTGCGAAAGTATACATATGTATCTTAATTGTATGGAATGTCATGAGTTCATCGTTTACACACTTCTTTCCTAAACTTTTCCCAATAACTTCAGCTTCAAGAAGCGTATGCTATGCTATGCTGTGCCATGCTATGCAGTCGTTGCGCAACTCTAGCCTTGGTGCTAATGGGACTATCTTGTGCAAGCTGTGTACTCAGGGAATTGGTTTTATTTTCACTTTCCTTTTTTGAAGTAGGGGGGGGGGGTGGGGGTGGTATAGTCTCGCAGCAACTTTACGTTATGCTGTGTTTGACGTACGAATTTCCCTTCTCAGCTGAAAATTAATGTCAGGCTTTAAACACCGGACGAAGCAGCACATTGTTAATTTACTTAACTTCGACATCAGCTCTTGTACTTAGAGAGAAAAAAAAGGAAACGATAATAGGAACGCGACAAATATTTTCCCACAGCAAACATTTTGGAAGTATGAGCAGTCATTCTCTGCGTAAGTGACTATTAATGCCGAAAATAAACCCTGCCAATATACACGACCGGAAACGATAATTCTCATTACAATACAAACGAACGCCTTCCCGCAGTCTGAATGTATTTCGTCCGAAAGGCTGTCGACATGAGCTGCTGCGAAACACCACAAGTCTTAATGAGAAGGCAAAAAAAAATGTAGCACAACGTTATCTTCCTGACAGCACGAAGTGTACCGAAGATAGCGTTCATACAGGAATTTTAGATTTGTCACAAGTATACAAAACTTGACCCATTTCGCTCAAAACCCAAGTCGTCGTAGTCGTCAGTGCCATTCGGTCACAGCAGCATGCACCTCTGCATCGGGTTCATGGGCGACTGGGGCGGGCAGCCGAACACGTCGGCGAACTCTTTGACGTGCTTAAAGGCGGCGTCGCACTGCGCATGCGCGAAGCCGCCGGAGCGTGAGGTGCCGCCGCTGCAGCGCGTGAAACACGCGGCCACGAAGAACAGCTGGTCTCGAGAGAGGAACTCCAGGCCCTTGGCAGGATTGTCGTCGGACGCGCCGCTGCTCGACCGGTAAGCGTCCAGGCTCGTCTTCAGGGAGATGGGATCCAGGTATCGAGCCCAGCTGCTTTTATCGCGCTGCATACAGAAGCAGGATTGGCTGTGAAGAGACGCATTTGTACGACAAGTCTTCCGGTGACATGTGAAGAAGAAAATGACAAACATTACGCATATTCAACTCAAAACTTGCGTGAAGCGACGTTTTCGTGAAGCGGTCACATAAACTCTGCGAAACAAAATGCGATGCATGCAGTTGTGTCATTTCCATCTCATGCAACGTGAAAGCTCACACAATATCTAGGTTTACGCACCGCACAGGTAGCAACTTTATTATTGTAATAAACATGCACTAAACGTTTCACGAGCTATGGTGAAATGGCCACGCCGAATCAGGCGAAAGCACAGCTTAAGACGTCGACGCTGCAATGTCACGTGGACGAGGGCCGTTCATTATGTTTGTCACGGCAAGAACAGTGGTGAGAAGCTTATGGCACAGATGAGGATACGAAACATGTGTAAGTACTTCTGCGGCTATCCAGTGGCACCAGAATGAAGAGGAAATATGGCGACGTTTAACTTCGTGAACACGGGTTATGCGCAAGCATATGGGTGCTTTTCCGGAGTTTATAAACTATGCCATCTTGCCTGGCACACCCGCGTTGTCGCAAGCTACCTAGCATGTTCTTCTCGAGTCTCCTGGACACGCTTAGCCCACGCCTTTTGTCGGTCTCATTCAGCTTGTGCCTAGCGCTTGCTGACAACTTCGGTGTCGGTCGATTCGCGCTCGGCCTGCCGCCGCTTGCGTTGCTGTTCCGTCCTTCTTGCTAGACACTCAGCCTCTCGACCGCCAGATCAACCCGGTACATTCATAGCGCACACAGAGTCCGTAGCAACCACGGTGGTAATAATTGCCAGAGGCGGTGAACCCAACGCGCCTCTGCCGAACCTCCTCCTCCACGACGTTCCGCCTAAAAGACATGTTTTTTGCCGCAATTGAACACTCACAAAAGGAAGACACATAAAGACAACACAGGCGGCACTTCCAACTGATTTATTTTGGGCTGTGCCCCAAGAATATATATATACATACATGCATGCGCTGGCTGTTCACAGATCTACGTTACCCAGCGGTCAAACAATCTTGTTTCTGATTTATAGAGCACGATAGATGTATCACTAATGCAATTTGTTCCTTTCTTTTTATATAGTAGGCTTCCATCAGCTCACGTGCTGTTTGAAATCTACTTCTGCCAAGAATCCTAATCTCAGAAAACCGCGGTTTGCACATGCAGGCCTTGCAGTGCGCAGGCAAATGTGCCACGCCATCTTTCATTAGATTTAGTTTGTGTTCCCTGGCTCGTTCATTTATGCAGCGTCCAGTCTAGGACAGACTGGACGCTGCATCCTCTCCCTGAAGGGGGAGGAGGCGTCCTCCCCCTTCACCGTACGCTCCTCCCTTTCTTCCTCCGTGCGCGTTCCTCCTCTCCACCTTCAGGTGCCCTCCTCCTTCGGCGCTCACTTCCCTCTCCCAGTTCGGCGGCCTCCGGCTTAAAGGGACACTAAAGCGAAACAATAAATCAGTTTAGACTAATGAAGCATTGTTTGAGAACCCTGCAGGTAGTCATTTCAAAAATGTTGTTTGATTATTAGATGAGGAAATGAAGGTCCAAGTATCAGTATTTGAATTTCGCGCCGAAACCATAGCGCCGGTACGTCAGCGTGACGTCAGGGATTCCAAAGTATGTTTTCGCATTTGGGCCGCGTTGGCTGAATAAAGGTTCCCGAAACTTGCCATGTTTAATATTTCGTTCCTTTAGAACACAATGTAGTCAATTTGTACGGCTATATATAATTAGTAGGCCCTAGAAGATGCCATCAAAATCCATGACGTCACAGCCCCCAGGTGCGGGAACTTAAGTAGGCATCGCCACCCGTATTTCGTCGTTGCGCTTTTTATGGCTTACCAAACGTCTTATCGTTGTAAGAGCGGTGTTTTTGGTGTTGTAGAATGGCAATTTACTGATGCAGAAGAAATCATTTTTCACTTTAGTGTTCCTTTAATCACGCCAATCGCACAGACAGCATGTCCGCTTGCGCGTAAAAGAAAATCTCCTACCTTAGCTTTTCGCCCGGCTCTTAACGCATTTACATCGACAACACGTAAGTTTCGTAGTGGACACCGCCATCGTCCCAAAGCCTCTTTTGCAATGATGGTCTCCGAGACGTCGGAGCGCTAGGAAAACAGCACGCGCCGCCCCTTTTCTGAGGCCATGTTGCGACATGCGCAACTTCGTCCGTGTGCGCTGTCTTAGCAGTAGCACAACCAAGTGCGTTTACATGCCCTGAGCCCCGAGCCCAGCCTGTTTTCTTTACTCCTTCCGCATTCTTTTATACGACCGGCGGTTTTCGTACCATATCTATGGCTGCGCAAAATCTAAATCTCTCTATTGCCTCCCGCGATATCTGAAATACTCTGAAATACATGCATTGACCGGAGTTGCGATTATTCCGGTACCATTCCACCATATTAAACACCCGGGATGGAACGGAAATGGGGTCACGGCATCAGTCGGGAAGATGCAATGGGAATGGAATGAGAGCCCGGGATTCTGGGGTGAAGTTGGAATGGAATGGGCAGATATTCATGGAGCACTAAATGTGATTTTAAGCGAGACTTCAAAGAGGGTGAATTTTCGGATTATAATAAAGTAGACTAGGTCAATTTTATTAAATTTCTCAATACTTACTCAAAACCGTACCTTCCGGTATCTACCAATAGGTGACTACCTCAGTCACGATAAAGATAAGCGACACAGTATTCTGCATTTCCGAAGACCCAGAAGCCTTTCTGCGTTGCAATGTTGAAGTGAGATTAAAGACAGCATCTTTTAGTTGTGGAGAATTATTGTAGCAAGAGCAAGCGATTCGACACTGTATAGGACTGAGAGGGCGAGATAACAGGTGGTCAGAGAGGTGTGCTAGAAAATATGGTGGCCGTTAAAATGCTAGTGAAGTTTAAACAAATAATAGCGTCTTTAAGAAAAATATGTGAATGTGTTTCGCTTTTATTTTAGCCATATAAGCGACAGAATAATCTGGCTGGAGGCACGACACGCACACCGATGCAATATTATTTTGTACTTTGCTTTACTCGAATAAATACTGTTGCATAAGTAGTGCTGATTTTTGGATATGGCGGATGGATTTTATTTGGAAGGCAAACCTTGCTTGTATCGCCGCGTGCGATGTTGTCATGAACCGCCAAGCGTGTGAGCAGCTCATTTGACGCTAACTTCAGCGGTCACGAGTGGGTAGCTGTAGGCTAATAGTATTTGCCAGATCGCTGCACCTTGTTGTCTAAAATTATTTGGCTAAAGAAAACATTAGGCTTAATCCTAAATATAAGAAAAGCTGTGTAAACACCACGAAACGAAAGTGCTTATGAAGGCGTCAGTCACTATAGAGCTTTCTTTTATTTTTTGTTATTAATTTGAAGAAGTGACTGTGCCTTTGCTTTTTTCTTTTTCTTTTTATTCACTTGTTCTCAGGTGGGAGGAACTTCGAAAAAAAAAGGCACCACATGAGAAGCTGCTGGTCCATTTTCCCGAAACTGGCATGTTTTGTAGATATGCGTGTATTATGGTCGCAACAACTGAACGCATTTTGTAATAACGCCACTTATTCGAGACTTCAACCTGCGCACCGAGCACACGTATCTACTGTCAATAAGAGTAGATATTTGAGATTACAGGCAACAACGCACTGCGAAGGCAAAATGCACTGAGCGCGTTTGCTTCTTTTGCGACGAAATAGTACGGATCATTATTTGAAACGTTGTTAAGACACTCAAAGTATGCTTTTCACTTACTACACACGCAAAGGCTCAAGTGTTAAGCAATTATAGAGAAATTGTTTCACACTTATTAAACTTGGAGGAACGGAATTTATTTACTATAAGCCACTGCAGGAGTGGGAATGATCCAACTTTAAGCATGCCGAGGAGTTAGAAGGAGTGGAATTATGGGAATCTCAACTCTCCGGAATGGAGTGGATGGAATGAAAAGCCCCACTTCGCAACTCTGGCGCTGACGTTCATCCCTCGGAACGGCGGCGAGTGACGAACAATCCCGCACGAATTGCGAACGATGCGTGTAACTTCCATGGCTTGCGGGTTCGGTTGCAATGCATGTTTACATTGGGGCGTGGCATCCATCCCCACATACGGCAGTGGATAAACTATTGCAGCAATGGTTCTTGTGCGACTAGAAATGCCCGAAAACGTTGCCCGCGTCTATTCACGATCCCCTGAAAAATGTAGATTATTCATTGCGTGTACGTTAGTAGGTACACCCGTGAGCAAAAGTATACGGACCAGGGATTTCGCGATAAAGCCGATTTTTTTTTCCTCTGCCTGTGAACGCAATTTTGACATTGAGGACTGCAGTCCAGACTTGGCATTGCGAAATTTCCAATGTACTCGTCAATTTCAGTTTATGCATGTTAAATGCAAAGAAATTTAGTTTTTTTCGGAGACCCTGTGGTCCGTGTACTATTGCTCACGTGTGTGCGTGAGACATGTTACGGTCAACGCGCGGGCAAATTATGAAGTGTGCGGCCTCATTAAGAGCTAAGCTGTAATTGCTGAACGATTGTTCGATGCCTGTTTAACATCGTTACGTGAAACACGTACCGGTTCTCCCGTTACTCAGGAAGAACGGAAGGGAAAATGCGAGGAATTGTTCACTTCGAGAGAATTGAGGCCACGTTATTACGGATAACGAGTAATGAAAGCTTGAAGTGTGTATAGGGTAAATACGAACTTTCGAAATTTCCGAATACTCGATTTCTTCCTCTATTCGTGCGTTATATGCGAGGCGTGAAGTAGGTTTATATTTTGCTAAAGAAGGAAACGTGTTCTGGGTAACGTACGATGAAAGGTTTGCTTGCGTAACTTACAGCTTTGTAAAGATTACCTGTTCAAGCGTTCCACAGCCAACAAGCGTATTTTAAGACCCACGAAGGAATTTTTCCAGATGTTCTCAAATAACTCAACGTGAACAGGGAGTGTATTATGCGTGATGGGCGGGCAAAGTTTCCAGCGCGTCAGGTGATTACGGGATTTGTAGAAAATGTTAACAATTTCTACAAAGCGCCATACGGCCGTTCCCAGATTCCTAGAAGAACTGTACGGTGCATTGAGCTCACGTTCGGCGGAAATATGCTATAGGTGATGAGTCAAGCAGGCTTAACGTTTCAGACCCAACTACAATTGTTGCAAATGATTTCTGAACTTCCATTTACTGCGTGCAACGGGCGGCGTCTCGGGCGGCATCTTCAGCAAGCCGAAGACGCCACCCGAGTCCACGGACTTCGAGCCGCTACCTGAGGCCACCACAATCAAAGATGCCGGACCATTCTTTTTAGTAAAGTTTTCCTCCTTCTTCTTCTTCTCATGGAATCACATTCTGATTCTACAAGGTCGCACAGATGCGCTGTTTTCTTTTTTTTTTTCGCCTCTATCTGCCGTCTCTCCGTTCGTATATACTATGCAGAGAGCAGCGGCGCGTGCAAGGTATGCAAATGTTACGATCACCGATTCGAGCGGTTTACACTCGTGGCAGCTGTTAGGTAACCCTCGCTGAAAGTTCATTCCGCACTCACCAAAGACGGAGAGCTGCCCTGCATGCACTTCAGGTACGTCTTGACGGCGGGGTCTATTTTGGACTTGGAGTAAGCGTCCAGGAACAACTCGCCGAGCCCCTGCGCAACAAGGCTACCCACTCCGGCGTAGTTGAAGGCGGCCGAGGCCTTCGCGTCGAAGTATGGAAAGCTGAACGCGTACGGCAACAGGGACAGGTCCGGTCCCTGCGGTTCGCTGCCGTTTTGGAGCACGTATAGCCGGAGCTTCTCAATGGCACTCGACAGCCGACTGAGTGTCGGGTCGGACAGAGCATCCCGCGGAAGCAGACGCCAGTTGCCCACCAGCGACTTGCCCATGTCTGGCTGGGGTCCGCCTTTAGAGACAACGACGTCAAGGAACACAGTTTAAACACCCCGTCGAAGCGAAACCGCGAATATTTTGCACCGCGCTAATCGCTCGAAAGCTCGTCATGTCAGACAATGCCTGACAGAGTGCCAAAATATACAGTTGTTTCCTTCCAGCGTATCCAGTTAAATACGTGTACCAGAATACCGCAGGCACTTTCCTCATCAATTACAAATTTCCGAAACACTTCCTGATGATTATATATATATATATATATATATATATATATATATATATATATATATATATATATATATATATATATATATATATATATATATATATAATCACAGCCATAAGACGGCAACACATAACCAAGCCAAGGAAAGCATCCCACCCCACCCACTGTCTGCGAAATCAAAACTTAAGATGCGGGTGGGTTTTATTATTTTATTACAGAATACTGCAGGCCAACATGTGGCCCAGGCAGGAGTGCATTTGTTTACACAGTATTGATGCGAAATACAAACATCCTAAGGAGAAGGAAAAAATAATAATAAACAGAAAAAAACGTTGTCATAATAAAAACATCAATGTACAGTGCAAGGAAGAGCGTAAAGTAGAAATGAGAATTTTTGTGGAAAAAGTAAGAGGGAAGAAAGATTTGCAACAAGCAATGCAGACTTATCAAGCTTAACGCAGCGAGGATAGACAACATCCTTCTTGACGCGCAGGATAACATGCACTAAAGCAAGCATACGCAACTACTTTTACAACAAATGCAGTTTTTCCGTGGCATATGGTACGTTTTTGGACAGAAATACATCGGCTGCCAGGGAGTTGCATTCGTTGATTGCTATTGAAAAAAAAAAAAGGAAAACTCGAGGCAGTTAGTGCCCGCAAAAATATGGGTTATCTTGCCGGAATTATGATTCCTAGTAGGTCTGGCTGATAGGGAATGGAGATAGGATGAATGATCAAGTTGTAACATTTCCAGAGGCGCGAAAGCAATTTTAGACGTGCTACCTTTCTTCGGGATTCCAGGATGGCAATGGTATTTTCGTTCATCAAATGAGATGGGCAGTCACAACCTGCAGAGCAATTAAATATGAAGCGGGCGGCAAGTCTGTTTGTTTTCCCGTCTGTTAATGTTTATTTTCGTGAAAGGGTCCCAGACGACGCAAGCATATTCTAATCTCGACCTTACCAGTGTGTTGAACGTTGAGTTTCACGGGTGGAGGTGAGAGTTTCAGCGTGTTCCTTAGCAGACCGAATTTACGCCGAGCAGACGCACAAGCATTATTGATGCGTTGTGACCAGTTCAAGCGATTGTTGATTGTTACATCTAAATATTCAAAAGAGTCGGTTTCAGTGACTGCT
The DNA here is from genome assembly GCF_050947875.1 of Dermacentor variabilis. Classification (NCBI taxonomy): domain Eukaryota; kingdom Metazoa; phylum Arthropoda; class Arachnida; order Ixodida; family Ixodidae; genus Dermacentor; species Dermacentor variabilis. Next base: position 51,057,744 of record NC_134577.1, read on the forward strand.
GATTGGTTAATAGTGTATTGATATGGCAGAATATGTTTTATTGTTGTTTATGCGCAAAAAAACTGTTTTTCTTCATTAGGTTTCATGTCCCAGGTATCGCACTGTTCAGAAATCGCAGTAAGTCTCTTGTTCGGGATTACTTCGTCATTAGTATGGTGAATCACCTTGTAATGTATAAGCAGCCACCCGCGAACAATTTAATATTTACGCTATCGTCAGTGCATGCGGTTATATCATTAATGTCTACTAGGAAAAGCAGCGGTCCAATGCATAACAAAAGAAATTTATCGGATTGTGTGCATTTCTTACTTTTCCTTACGTTAACTTCATGTTCAAAGAACTAATAAGGCTTCAAAAACATTTACAGCGTGTTTCCACCTGTGTTAAACAAACTCTCAGAACGGAGACGCACTACGTTTAAAACATGTTTTACACTAGCCTGGCGTTTCTTGTGGGTTAAATGAATAGCAAATTGCCGGTGTAGTTTTGGCAAAAGATCGGAGTCCGAAGGTGAGGGAAACATAAGTTATCGGGAATCAATGCACGAAAGTCACCGTGCGCGAAGGACGCGGTGACGAAAGCGCTTCCGGAAGTGTTTTGAAGATTGGTCATTGATGCAGAAAATGGGCCTGCGGTATTCTGGCATAAGTATCTACAATGGAAGGTAACAATTACAGATTTTGGCACTCTGTTAGACATTGTTTTACCCAGAATAAGTGCTTGAATAGTACGAGTTGGCAAAGGGAAACCAAGGGCACACATTCGAAACCACAGATTCTCGTGTTTACGGTATCTGACGTCCTCTGTCATTTCATAAACATGGAGAAAGACAGATTTGGCGTTTTTAAACCAGTTACAATAGAACATGGCCTTTACAAAGTAAAATCTTTTCGTGCGATTCACCAGCCGCTCAATGTGAAGGTCTGCAGCTACAGTCATGGTGCTTCATAACAACCTAGAAATTTTAATTATGTGTCAGATGGACAAGATCAGACAAAAACAAGAATCAGGAGGAGACATGCTACTAATTTGGTGACTTTTATTTGTTTTATTTGTATTTTTTGTGAGCGCTAGAGGTATTTCAATTCTGTGTCGCAGATTTTCTCTGAACCCAAATTTTCGCGTTTCTTTCGTGCCCCAACAGACATAACTATATTTCTAATAAAAAATTCAATTATACTTTGCATAACTATTTATTACGTAGTTGGTTTGGCAATGAGCCTCATAAAACCGTACGACAGTTTCTGACATGGCTTTTGATATGATATGGCGGGGTCGTGCAGGCGTTACCAAAGCGATTGCGCAGGCGTTGGCACCAAATTTGTAATAATTCACACTCGTCCAGACTGATTGACCGAGTTACTTTGATGTTACGAACCAAGAATGGGGCTCCGAGTCAGCAGTTGCCAGCACACAGGATTCTCCGACGTGCACCTAAATCTAGCTGCAAGGGGGGTCTTACATTCTGCAACTCCCGAGATGTGGCCGCCAGGCGTGTGAATCAAATCCGCGACCACGAACTTGGCAGCAGAATGGCTAAGCCAATGGGCCTCCGCGGCCGTTCAAGTTAAATATATTACCGCGTAGAATGCATAATGCCATTGCGATTGCATAGCTGTATTAAAGTGGAAAGTTGGCCGAGTTGATATACATTCGTAATGGTAACAGCGCGAGCAAGATGGCGACGGAGTGAAAGGACGAGCGCTCGTCCTGTGCCCTTTCACTCCGTGAAAGGGCACAGGAGCCCGTCCTGAGCCCTTTCACGTCCTGAGCCCTTTCGTCCTGAGCCGTCCTGAGCCCTTTCACGTCCTGAGCCGTCCTGAACCGTCCTGAGCCCTTTCACGTCCTGTGCCCTTTCACTCCGTGAAAGGGCACAGGACGTGAAAGGGCTCAGGTCGCCGTCTTGTTCGCGCTGTTACCATTACGGATGCACAGCTGAGCTGCAGTATTCCGAGATCAGGGGAAACGGTGACGCACTCGTTTGCCGGGTCCCGGCGCGGGCGTTGGCGCTGCCCTCTTCGTGCAGGTACTTGAGCGCTGTTCGCGTGGAGTACCAGTCGCCGACGATGGTGACGTTGCCGTCGTATCGACTCCAACTGCGAACGCGGCGTTCCAGGGCTCGGCGAACGTCCGCGACGACCGTCTCGGCCACGTGACCCGACTCCTCTGGCAGGAATTCGTTCCGGTACCTGAACGGCAGCTTCGTTTTTGTGAGCGTGCTCAGATTCTGGACGCAGGACAGATATACGGCTTCCATCACCGCTGCATCGTCTCCAAACGGGTGGAGCAAAGCTAATGTAAAATAATTTTAGATGCCTAACAAACACTAATCTTGTTTTAATCTTGACTGATGTTCTTGGCTAGACGCCGACGGCAAAGAAAACCTGCTTCCTGAAGACACGTTCCAAATCTGACGGCATTCTGCGTTGTTACCTGGCGAGAGCATGACACGGGTACGCAGCGTTGAAGTACGCGGTGGGAGTAGGTTGACACGTTCGCTGTTAATAATTGTTACTTAGGGTAGCAATAATTGCAATAGACTGTAACAAACTTTCAATGTGACAATGGTAATATCAAAGCACAAAATGTAGAAAACAAGATCCTTCTTGTGCATTTTTTTTTCTATGTAAGTTAATCGGCTATTGAAACCCGACGGTTTAAAGAATTGTGTCACGAACATGGCGCCTGGCAGCGAATGATGTCACTGAGGTTCGTGTTTGAGTATGCAAAAAAAAGGAAATAAAAATCCTTTCGACGGCACGTCCGACCGCGTTGCTGATTGTAATGAATTCAAACGAGTAGATAAAATTTATTCATATTAAGATACCAAGTATGCTTTGAATTATGTAGCAATATTTCAATTTCACCATTTCAAAGATCTGGCACCTTGTTAGATATGAAAGATCAAATAAATGAGATGGGAAAATCCGCATGCTCGAGAAACTTGGTGGCAGGCAGAGCGACTACCTTGGCATGCGATGGTGCAGCGTTCGATACCCATACCAGAGTAAACTTTCGTTCAGAGGCGAAAGCTTTAGAAAAACCGTACAGGTTTCCTTTGCCGAAACCTTTCACGTGTACCTTAAACCATGTTTCATGAGTTGGTATAAAACTACGCGCGACAATGCGGCCCATGCGAATTTGTTTCGTTTATAGAACGTTACGTGAAAAATAAGCATCTGCAAACACTACTTATAACTAAATACATTTCAAATAGATTGGTGTTTCACATAGCCATCTATGACCGTACTTTAGGGCAACATATGTCCACGTGTAAAATTGTGCACCACCACCACAGCTAAAAATTTGTTAATTATTGACGTAAGCTCACAGCGAAAGTATTTGGGGTCGCTAAAGAACACACCAAGCAATGTTGGATACGCGCAGCGCATACATGATGTTTTTAAACGCTTGCCACAAGTTAGCTGAGACACCCGGTACTTCTATGAGCCACGCAAATTATCTTACGCGTAAACTGCCTCGTCGCCAACGAAGAGGAGCGTCTTGCTGAAGCAGTACGCGCCATGGCCGGCCCTTGCTTTTGACGGGCTGCCGTAGAAGTTGGCCTGCAACATCTGGTTCGAGAACAGCGCCGCCACCTGGACGGTGCCCCAGGAAATGAACATGTGCATGTTCTCCTCACGGTACTGCTCCCACTTCACGAGGAAATTGTTTACGAAAGTGGGATTATTGGTCACGAACACGATATCGTCATTTTTGCGCATCTTGACGCCGTAGTCACGCAAAGCGTCGATCCAAACCGCACGATAGCCCTTGGCCGTCCTGTACATAAACAAGTCACTGGTTGTCGCTTCGTTTCTTGTGCTCTCGCAGCTATCTAAAAGGCCCACAATGTCAAGTTCCGCGATGTGGGTATCCTCAAATGACACGATGTCTTCATCCGTAACGATGTCTCCTTCGCTTTTGAAGTTATATCTCAGAACGTCGAAGTATCGTTTCCGAGCGCCAGGCGAAGGCTGGTGCTCCGCGAGTTTGGAACTTAGGCTATAGAACCATGGCGGTATTCGTAGGTAAACTTGCGTGTCCCTCTTGCGCGGCACAACCTCGAGGTCGAGGAGGCTGGCCCAGCGCAGTCTCACGGACGTGTAAAGGAGCGTCTTCACGACAGCCGGACTGCGTGCCCTGTGCGGCCAGACGATGCCCGCCTGTCGCAGCAGCGCCTTCACCTTCTGCAGCTCGTCGCACTCGCCCCTGCTGACGCACGCGCAGCTCAGGTAGAAGGCGGTCGCGCGCTGCATCGCGTTCTGACCGTTGGCCGGCACCGCGCTGTCCTCCGCCAAACGATACACCCGGCCGAGTGCTGCGAGAATGGTGTCCTCGCTGACGTTCAGGTCGTGGCCGCTGCGCCAGCCGTCGCAGACGTAGCGGCTGAAGCTTTCGCACGGCTTGACCGACGAGTTGATGGAGGCGAGCAGCAGCCTGGAGTAGGCCTCGCACGCCGGCGTATCACAGGCGCCGTGGGTCCTACCGGAGCTCTGCCGAATCAAGAAGTAGAACAGCAGTGCCGCGAAGGCGAGCAAGATGAAGCCGAACACGGCGTAGGCCATCGGCTGCAAGCCACCCTCGGGCGTGTACAGGCACTGAAACAAATGGGAAACTCCGAAATGAGACGCACATGAGCTTGCGGCCGGGCGTTGTGGAAGCTTGAACAGTTTGGCTCTGGCGCCGTGCATACCCTTAAATTACGAAGAATACCCGTCCAACGAAAGCAGTCGTTTCTAAACTGCAGTTGCCAAGCCACGTGATAGCGGGTGCCTTCGTTAGCCTTCGTTATCTTCTCTTCGCAGTCCTTCACAATTGACAGTTAAATCATTGAACAAAAGTGCACTTGATTGCTATTTGATTGGCGGTACTTTTCACATGGTACGAGGTCGCCATGTGTTCCAAGGCTGCATTCACTCACTACACGCATTTCCGTCTGTCAGGCTTAACGCAACAATAACACGTGGGATACGATGGCGAAGAAACGCCTTACACGTAACGAAAGTGGCCGTACGTCGAGTCGCATCGGTCACAGTTAGAACTCCAAATCTCCTTCGCCTCCGAACCTTCGCGCCGAATAATGAGTCGTTGCTCGAGTGCACCGCATAGGGCTGATAGTGGAGCGGTGCAGGCGGACTAACATAGCTCACCATGAGTGGATTCTCCCAAGGCCTGCCCGTGTCATGGGGATCTATCACCGCCACTCTCACGGGTGGTTCCGGGATCTCTGGGCCTTGTGTGCCTGGAGCTGGCTCGGCTGCGCTCTCAGGTGTCGTGTGCTGCTCGGGTAGAACCTGCTGGCCAGCGACTAGAGTCGCGGGAGTGTGCGGTACCGGAGTCGGTACCGCACTCCGTGTACGACTGCGACTTGTTGGTAGCGATCTTTTGCCCTCGCCTTCGCGACCAACGGTAACCATGTTCTGGTTGGCCGGAACTGCGTCTCTCTGCCCTGACCCGACCGGAGATTCCGTTCCACTTTTCGGTCTACGAGGTGTCGGTGCTCTGGAAAGCCGGTCTTGCGGGGTCACTGGCGTGGCCTCCTGGTCGTAGCAAAAAAAAATCGCCGTACACTGTCGTCAACGCTGGAGGAAAACTTTCTCAACCCGTTTGTCACACGACCACCTTAAGAAGGCAACCCAGTGCTCACGTACTCTGTGTGTGCACACTCCACACATTAAATACAATTTAGCGCGCCTTGCATTCCCGAGTGCTTGACTAACTCATCAGTGCCGTTGCGCTGATTCCGTGTATAAATCAGAATTCTCAAGATTTCAAATGCGCCTAGTGAATCGTCACTAAATATTCCCGCCGTCTTGTTTCATAAGACACCCTTGTTTCTTTTCATTTCTAAGTACGCTACTACATATGATCCCTGCTTCGCTAGAAACACGAAAGCCAGCACCGTATGCGTGTTTTCTTCAGGTCTTCTAGGCTGTCCTCTATTTAATGTGACTTACCACCTCGCCCTAGGTTCGAGCCTTGTCCCTCCCACAAGGCTGCGTCTCTTTCGTTATCCATTTGGCTTTTGCTCACCACAATCGTAACGTACCGGTTGACGCCTGGTATTTATTTATTTATTTATTATTTATTTCAAATTGCCAAGTGTAGCGGTGTAAACGTGAGTGCACGGAGCACGCTCTTTTTTCGAACGTACAATTCTAGCGAAGAGCGAAATCCCGGAAAAATAGGCAGTAAGATCATCTAGGCGCGCGTGTAAATCGTTAATGGCTTTTGTCGATCGTTTTTCACCGGCCAATCACTGTTATAATGTAATCGCTCAGCGAAGGACGCGCGTTAATGTATCGGAACTCCCTCGAATGTTATCTACGTTTCTATATAGTGAAGAATAGCCCTGTCTCACCAGATCGCATGCGTGACGCGAGTATTGTTGTACATTCTTGAACGCATTTGCGAGCACAGGCGATTACGCTGGAACCTAGGAGCAGCGTTGCCATTTTTTTGTTCGAGTGTGTCACCAAACTTAGACGCAGAAGTCATTAAAGTTTCGCGAGATCTTGCTGTAAAGCCACTGTCGCTTGAACCGTATATAGCGTGCATTTTCAATATTGTAGGAGCTTTGGAACAATTCATTATATGGGCGAACATGACGTAACGCATAAACCTAATCATTTCACTTTCATCTATAGTGTCCGTGTGGATGGTTAGGAATTGACGTCGAACTTAAAAGAAGGGTGTAGCGGAGGACCTTTACTTCACTAATTGAAATGAAATTGTTGGGTTTTGTGTGCCAAACCCGCAATGTTACTATGAGGTACGCCGTAGCGCGGTATTCCGAATTAATTTTGGCCTCCTGGGGTCTTTTAACGCGTACCAAAGGCGCGGTACACAGGCTATCTTGCATTTCGCCCCCATCAAAAGGCGGCCATCGCGCCCGGTATTTGACATCGCGCCCTCGACCTTGGCAGCGTAACGGCATATTATAGTCGCTAAGCCACCGGGGCGGTCTTACTATAGTTACAGACATTCGGACGGTTATAAGTGAAACTATGCTTCTGCCCGCCTTGTAAGGTTTTAAATACCCCCAGCACGGTTTAAGAAAGATATCACAGGTAACCCGGCTTTCCGAGGGCTATGAAGCACTTGTTCTACGTTATGCCCGAAATTTCTATACTTGTCGGCATTCGTTGAAGAACGTCGATAATCCACGACGACACCCGTATCGTTATCTTAACGCGGTGATATTTACGCGACCATTATAAACGTCAAACACTACGTTACTGCTCCTTTGTCCCCCCGATTATCCTACATTATTGATTTGTACCAAAGCCGTGCGGAGTGGAAGCCGTGCGTGCAGGTTCCCGAGGACCAACCCAGTCGCTCCGATATGTACGCCTTTCTGCAGCTGATCTAAATGCTGCCATAAAATTCACTGCAGTAAATTTCGATAAGTTATACTGCCACGCTTGCGAATGACCTCCAATGGAACGTATTTACTAAAACAATACAGTGCCAACAGCATTTGGGCAATGGGTTTAGTAAAGAGCGCAGTTGAAATCCTTCGGCGCTATTAACCCCAGCGTTTGGTCACAAAGCCCACACGCCGTACCGCCTATTTCTTCTACCTATACCTGTAGATATTGAACTTTAATGTATACTTTAGAAAGCCACTTATGAAGCAACTTTCTGTGCAAGCAAGTCACCAATCGTTCTGCCATGTCGTCAAGAAATGTCGCTGGTCGCTATATATAGAAAACATTTGTCGCTAAACAGACCGAAAACGTCGCTGAATATGGAGACAAAATTGCTAAAATTGCAACACTGTCGTCGTTCTGGTCTGAGTGTTACTTGTTTCGCTCGACATAAGTTCCAACCTCGCCCAATGATAAGAGAACTTCTTAGGGCGCACATCTGGTCGTGTCTCAGTCACCGTGGCGTAGCTAGGTCGTCTGGCACCCGGGGCCCCCTAAGCTCTTCTGTTACACTCTCCCCCCTCCCCCCCCCCCCCCCGTGTGTAGTCGAGGAAGGCGAGGATATCGACAATTTTCGGGTGTCTTCAGACGTATGTGACACCCCCCCCCCCCCCCCCCCCCGTTGCTACGCCACTGCTCAGTCATCCCCGTCACGGCAACATGGCAATATAGCTTACACAGAAAATTTCTTCACCGGGTTCTCCTATACAAAACGGGATATCACAGCGTTCGCCAATGATCATAATTGCGGTGACCAAGTGCCCCTAACAAACGCCGGTTCCGTAAAGGTGAAGGGACGGGACGTATGAGAACTGCGTGAATCAGGCCTAAATAAAGAGGCCAGGTAAAGCTACATGCCGAAATGAATTCACCTTGCCTAGTTCGCCAGCTGTTGCCTTGCGAACCGTGCCAGGTTGCTCGGCAGACCCTGAAGAGGCACGTTCTCCTCGCGGCTTTCCCCGTTCCAGGTGTTGCTGCTGGCTCGAGCGTTTCGATTGGTTGGGCGTCGACTTTCCTGACTTCGAGGACGCCCTCCTGGATTCCGGGGTCTTGAGTGAAGCCTTGTCCTTGATTCCCGTTTCGATGGCGTTTGCGCTCTGCGGCTGCTGCTTAGGAGTCTTGTCTGTTGGCTCAGGTTTCATGGCGCTTGACGTCTTACGTGCGTCGATCACAGTGCCGAAGTCAGTTTCGACGAAACCTTGGGTTGCACTGAAGCCGTTGTCGCAGAGCTGTCGACAGCTTCAGGTAGCTTTGCGGTGGAAACTACGATGGTTTCGATGATGGAGGGCGCTCGAGCCAGAGATTGCTTCTGCTGCACGGATCACGTGATCACGCGCTCACGTTGCGGGCTTGGTCAGAGAATAGTGGCGATGTTGATTATTTGAAAGACAGTGGCGCATGTGAAGCTTTTGGCGGATGACTCGTTGGGGATGTGTGCAGTGTCGTCCTCGTATGAACTAAGGGAGATTGGCGAGGAATCGGGTGGAGTAAAAAAAAATGCATTTGAGGGATTAAAAACGATGATCCGGTCGATTCTAGTGATAAATGAATGAAAGCAAGTGGGTGAATACGTGTTATTGAAGAATAAGACGGGCCGCATTTTAGTTTGTTTGAACAGAGAGAGAGAGAGAGAGAAAGAAAGAAATTTAAGGTCATTGAGCCCTGCGATGGTGGATGATCAGCCAAGCTGTAAACATCGTGGTAAGAAAACTTGTAAAGATTTTATTGAATCGCTCATTCTCACTTAGTAACGACAGTCACAACGGCTTTGTGGTCGCTATGATATATACTGATCGGCATGTATTTTGATATACACTGATCGGCAAACGCGTTCTTTGATAATGTCAGATCGATGCACGTACGCCGCTGGGTGGTCGGTTGGGGCCAGGTCGGTGTGGAATCACAAGCGATACGTCTGCAACACGAAACGCGTGAACTGCTCCCTTCTTGGTCCCGGCACATCCACACTGAAATCGCCGACGACGTCCACAGTAGTAGTGTCATCGCAACTAACGTACTCAAAGCGAGTAGCCATGAACCTTAAGGCGCTGCGAGCCGGTGCATCTTTTGCTTGCTTACGGGCGTATTAGCCTCTGATGATGATAGCTTGTGTGCGCACACGCATGCAGCGGATTTCTGTCACGAAGGCTCCCCGCAACCGTCAGCGAAGGCGGTGGCGAAACGCGAAACGGTTTCACCAGGATCCCACGAATGAGGCACCGACGACATACCACGAGATAACAAACTACTACAAGCAAAAAAGGCGAATCTACCCACCTCCAAACGCAAGCCTCACGCGAGCGCAAGCCTCAATCCTGCGTCGAATCCAAACTAAGTCGTTCCCCAGCCCACATTGGCTGGCCATAATGACCAACGGGCAATGGAACCCCAATATGTAAAAACTGCACAAATCAAACATTGGCTACCCAAAATCACATTCTTTGGGGGTGCGAGGGCTTACCCCCTCCCAGGTCGCTCCTGCCAGCTCCCTCACAACAGACGTGGGAGGAGCTGCTCAGTACGCCGGATGAAAAACTTCAAAAAGCCCTCGTTGCCTGGGCCGAAAGGGTCGCTCCTCGTGAGGGGCCATCCTAGGAGTCGGGCCTGCCAGATAACTGTGCAGAATCTCAATAAAGTTGTTACCACCACCACCAGAACGTTAACTTGGCCTAGTTGATAATGCATGAAGTTAAACAAGAAACAGAACAGGCAGAGGGAAATCTGCGCACACTTTCCAACGCCAGGCGCTGTAGGGAGAACACACGCAGCATTTAAGTAGTACTGCCACTTATTCAGCGGCAGAAGGAATCTTACCTTCCGGTACAACGCAAGCACAAGGTTATTCCGGCGCGCGGCATGGTTAAAGTTGCTACGAATCTCATTGCTTTTCCAAAATAAGTTTACTTCTTCTTCCATTACCTTCGAATTTCTTCTTTTTTTTTCATTATCGCTCAGGAGATGCTTACAGGACGCGCCGACAAAGGTAACCTGGCTTTTCTTTTTCATTCAAAAATAAGGCAAGAGACAGGATCATGCATTACACTGAACAATCAGCGGCGAAAATGCGATCTTGCTGACAAACTTGAGCAAGAACGAGACAACAGTAAGCGCGATATCTTTGCTCCGCGATTTCAAAAGGAAAGCAATTCTCTCTAGACAGTGTAGTTCTGCAGTGAGCTAGGCTGTCTAGAGTGCCGACTAGACAGTCCGCTCCATTCGCGTGCTTCGCGCAAGAGTCTACTTATTTACTCAACCTAAGCCAGGTTGCCTCCTTCTGTGTATGCTACTCTTGCTGAAGGAGCTTTCGCACACACGTGATCCTCCCCTGTCTACTTCGGATGAGAACTCTACAGGACCATACCCAAAGTGCACTTGACAACTTCAAACTTTATTCCGCCAGAGAACAATACAAGAGCACAGCTAACACTGACTGCGCCACAGTAACGAGCAAGACAGTTGACAAAGACTCTAGGAAAAAGCAAGTTGGTGCACTGACTTTCAAACGGACGTACAACCAGCAGCCCGTGTCAGCTGTGCGAAACAGACGTTCAATACAACATCATTACAGCGCGAACGTAATAAATTCCGCGTCAACTCGTAAACATTTTCATGGACATGAACTGAGAGCCCTGTACTGACAGCTGACACAGACCGCGTCGACTGCAGGAAACGGGCGTCTCTCAGAAGAGCGTAAGACAAGAGTGATAGGCTGAACTTCGACCCAAGAACGCTTCCGTGGACGTCGCCATGACTGGTTCAACTGACCCGTACTTGAAAGCACAATTACTAAAACAAAGTACACCTGTTTAACCACATATATGCGAAATTCTCGCAAAAGTATAACGTATCCGCGAATTTGTTAAGTAGGCAAACAATCGATCGAACGTCGGTGATGCGCGGTTCCCTTTATGGCAGCCTCTAATTTACATATTATATACAATTCAGACGGCGCGGTCGGCGGCCGGCGTAGGGCCTGGTGACGAAGCTCTGTCCCACTTGCGATACCTGGAGAAAAACGACCGTTATTACCATTTTGAGTGAGGAGAAACGGGAGAACCGGAGAGGCACTGTAAATCTCTCTAAACAACATCCTTAATGTTTGCGATAATATATTCGAATGTTCAGTTTTGTTCATTCGAAAGATTTAATATCCACAGCTCGTCCCGTCAGCTCATGAGGCCATCTCAAATCTGACGAAATGAGCGTCACGTCACGTTACGCACGTCATCTGAAACTATAGGAGTCAAATGCTTACAACAGCAAAATATCACCATGGCTTCGCAATGTGCACGTATGCTACATCTACAGGTGGACAAGGCAGTATAGAAGTGTAATGGTATGCGTATACGTGCATGCATTTGCAGAATGTGTGCTGTGTCACGCATGCGTGTAGACTTGCCACAGCGCGAATTTCACCAATAGGTAAAAGCGGCGCCATTTCGACGAAATAGCAATTAATACGCTATAAATGATGGTAGTTGGCCCTAGATAGTGTTGTTACAGCATTCACAGTGCATTCCTCCCCCCCCCCTTGAAAATTGTGATAAAATCGTGATATTGCGATGCTGCGAAAATTGTGAGAAGATCCAAGTCTGCGAGGGCTATCGCCTTCCTTTACGGTAAAGAAACGCAGTTTAAACGTAAAAGAAAAAAGTATTAAAAATGTGCATATTTACGCCACCACATTTAGAGCGCGACTACCGAGATCTCACAGCCCGGACGTACACCACTCACCGGGCTCAGTCGAGCAGCTTGATGAGCAGCAGGATCATCTTGAGCCTGCTCATGGGCGCGTACTGGCCGTCCACGTTGAACTCGGTGGCCTGGTTCGCCAGCGCCGGCACGGAGGGGAAGTGGCGCTCGAACGCCTCCAGCTCGCCGAGCACCTCGTCCTGGTTGCGTGGAAAGACCACGGCGATGGCGTCGTCGGTGGAGCCGAATTCCTCGCTCAGCCGGCGCATGAGTGGCTCCAGCTGGCTGCTCGGCATGACGCTGAAGACAGCCGCCGACGTCACCTGCCAGGAGGTAGTACAACCGAAATGGGCCGGGTGTTTTCACTGCAGCTCGCAACAACGACGACCCAGAATCAGTGTTTAATGTGTCCGTGCACTTGAGTTAGGGCGTTCAGACTAAACATTTTGTCACCTTTAGGTGTGTAAATCAGTTTGTCGCCAGATGAACAACCTTCGGGCGCTAACACAAGCACCCTTATCTGAAAGGGTCCGCGGCTGAGGTAGAAGCGAAATGAAAGAAAAATATCGCCCCCAGCTCGTCGTACTTTCCGCCGTTTATGAGTCGTAAGATGGCAGCGAGCTAGCCGGTAATGTTAGCGAGCAGCCACTCTGCAGAAATTATGAGTGAAGTTCCTGCCCTCTAGTATACCTACCCCATTAGTGATGCGAGCTCTCCATCGTACCCACTACAAGCGGTCTTGGCTCTTTGCGCGTAACTGGGTGTGACCGTCATTTGCTCATTGCTGATGAATATCTAAGGCACGCCCTTCGACCTGGCTGAATTTTCAGCGGAACCATTTCCTCGGAGCGCACCATTCGTCCCGATCGCCGATACCTGCACGGTCCTGCCGGTGGCCTCCTCCGTGAAGAACGAGGTGACCGCGTTGCCCTCGATGTTGGCCGCGGTCACGTGCAGAGCCTGGAACACGAGCACGCCGGGGAGCACGTTGCGAAACAACGCACCTCGCTCGCCTCCCGACGCCAGACGCGGACGGCGAGGCCACGGGCGCAGCGGTGCCACCGGGTTGGACGGGCCGGGCAGGTCTGCAGCGAGGCCCGGTGGCGGCGCGGACGGCGCGTCCAGGCCACGGGGTCGCCACCGTTCGCGGTTCGAGCCAGATGTCGAAGACGACGGCCTGCAACAGCATTGAAGCGTTTTGCTACTTGGTCAAGCTACTTGCTAGTCCTTTTGCGAAGTCTCTTTGGTCTCTTGCAGAGACGACCTCAAAGTCGTCTTGTAGAGTATTTCAAGACGGCTTGTCCTTTCAGGCGCACCCTGTTCCAAGCGGCTGAAGTCGGACGTGTTGCCTACTTTGCCGTACAAATGGACCTTTCGTCCAAGGAAGATAACGCTTGTCAACTGAACCCTATATATTTCTTTTTCTTTAAGCCTCCTGATGCCGGCCTCTTGGTTTATTTTTACTGATCTGATGGCAAATAATATCATAATAACATCAGCTGAAGGAGTGCATAAGAAACTACTAACATTGGCCATCATCTGAACTTTCCAGAGAAGTTGCGGCATTCGGCGGGCTCAGCGATTCATCGCATTCGTGGTCGCAGGGATGGAGCGTGTTCAAATCACCACTGGCTGCTCAAGTTCACGTATCGTGCGCCGACACTCGCCTTACGTGTTGTGCGAGTGTGGATCCTATTTAGGCATCAGTGTGCCAGTCCTGGAGTGTGAATGAACGTGCTTCGCAAGTTGTGTTTTTCTCGAAATTCTCGTAAAGACTCATAGCCGCGTTGCTGCAGATACTATTGCTGACAAGCAGAAAGGCGCACACGTTGACGGGTTGAGATATCCCGTCACACAGAGTGATGTAGCGAGGACTGGAAGCCGTGTTGCATTTCTGTTTAGTAAACACGCAATTCAAGCAGCTCATGAATGAGCCCCATTATCGTTGTAAATCCCATTATACTTGCTTTGCTTCCTGTATTCTGCATTACGAATAAAGGACATCATTAGTAGCCAAATACAGCGCAAGCTCTTTCGCGTATCCTTTTCAGTACCTTACCTGTACATACTGTAGAGTCAACTAGTTCTGCCGTGATTTTACCTGTTAGCCTTTAAGCAGATGCATAGATAAATCAAATGCTCGGCAGTGGTATCAGGCATACTAGGTTTTCTTTGGTCAAGTGACGTCAAAATTCGGAATATGGACTGAGGTGTGACACGCCCTCCCCCACATTAGGCAGACCTTGTGACCGCTTCAAGACTTTAGGATAGCTTCAGGCGACCGGCGGGACTGTGCCACATTTTCTCGATTCTAACGAGCACTTAGTTCTACCGTGCCCTTAATTGTAACGCAAACATTGACCCAACTAACCAGATTTTAACGTCGACTTGACCTTTAAGTTTACTTAATCTTAGCGTAACGTCAAGATTTTTATTGTAGAAGAGACAGCAACAATTTTTTTTTATAATTTGATGTAAGTTTTATTGCATTACAGCCACAGCGGGCAGGAGATCGATCATCGTCGCTGTGGGACGCCTCCTTATCATTATTCCGTAGCTTCTCATGCTCGGTTCCCTCCGTGGCATTTTAAATGTATTTCGCTTTGCCGGCGATGGTAGCCTAATGAGCTTACAAAGCAGGCACAAACGATGTCGCAGCTACCGCGCCCCCTCCCAGCTGCAGTGTACGCGTGGATTGGATTGCGGCTGTTTCGAACGACAATGACAATAGCTGGCCACTATCAGTCTTGTGTTCCGTACCCCGTTTAAACGCACTGGCCGTGTTTCTGGGAAAAGAAGTGCGCGACAGAATCGAGTAGATACGGTACTGGTCTCCTTCTACCACAGTACCATCATCCACTAGGCTGCGAGTATTTGAGAGACATCAGGCTCAGTTATTTTGGGGCCCACATAGGGCATAGCGGTAATTACCATGACTACTCACCCGGGGATGGCGCCATCCGGTTGCTGCCACGGCTGGTCATCGGCCTCTTCGGAGGTGGTGGCTGCCGCTTCCGCGGACACGTCTTCCTCGACGCGGAACAGGAACTCGCCGAAGATGCCCTCGTGCGTGGCGTCCTCGGCGTCGTTCACGGTTGGGACGAGCTCCAGCTTAAAATACACGATGACTGAGCCCGGGTGCAGGAACTCGCGCAGGCGCTCCACCACTGCGCGGGGACAGCAGGTCTGGTGCTTTTTCAAATGTTCACACTTCACGGGAACTTCAAGCGTCGAGTTTTTCCTCGACTGATAAAAATTTCCAGTGAAGAGCTACTCATCTCAATGGGAAATACTAGTAACGCAGCTGAATACTGCGAAACGGCAAAGACGTCAGAGAAACCATACACATGGATGGGCCGCCTGTAAAATTTTTTTATTGTTAATTATCACGCCTGTGCACAACGTTTTTGAATTATGCGCTGGTTCCAATTAATGGTGTACCATTCAAACGGAAATCAGCCGATTGCTATTCGCTTTGTTCCGCAGAGATTTCCGCAACTGTTTTGCAATGATAAGCGCAATATGGGTTATTTCCCCCGAGTTACAAAGCGTCCGTCAGATGACAGCAAATTGTTCATTGCAGTAATGATTTCTTGGCAGGCATCGCCGCGATATGGAAAGCTGTAGAAATAATCGACGATGACCGTCTAAGTAAGGGGATAACTGATGTGGGCCGCAAAGAACAAATGGCGACACTAAAAATGCTTGAGAAGTACGCGCTGTTTTTTCATAATACTATACAAAAGTTTTAAGAATCGCCAGTTACAGATAGCACAATTCTAATCCTTGAACTAGATTACTCGAAGAGGCGGACCTCAAACGAGAAACCAAAATGCGTAATTGTCTAAATAATAAATTTAACTAGTAACGCTTTTACTGTGATTACTTAACACCTATTGCAATTTACAAATTCTATATGGTGAGTTTAACGAATTCCGAGTATCGTACCGGCTTTGATGTCCTGTTGCACTGTTGTTCTATTTACAAACACCGTTTCATGTATTGAAGCACTAAAGTAACTGGAACGCCAAATTTCGTCACCCGTTATGGGAATGAATAGCTCGAAAGTGATGTCTCCCTGGGAATTCTTTCCAATTGCATAAGACTTGCCAACTCACCGGCTAAAATTCATAAATCCCAATATGTGCCGTAAAGCAATCAAGAAAAAAAAATCCAGCGAATTTTCGATAATTCGTTGTTTATGCACTTCGATTTCGTGCGCAAGTAATGCCTCTAGAGTAATCCACCTCAAGGACTAAAATTGTGGTATAAGCCACAGATGATTTTTTGTAATTGTGTACAGTCTAAAAAATGCATCCAGTATATTGGCTAGCGTCGATAAAATGTTTGACGGTAGCGGCACAAATTATGTTCGGTATGTTTTGGTGCGGACGACATTCATTAAAGTGTGACAATGACATTGTTACGTCAGCCGGCGTTACGACAATATAACTGGCGGCACCACACCGACGGCGGTGTGGCTTAGACCACGTGACAACAGAACCACAACGGCATGACGACGAAGGCGCGATGACATCGGCATGAAACGGAATGACGACAGCGTGATGGCGAAGACGGCACCACAACAGGTGCGCACTTCCCCTTTCTCCTCCTCTCGTTTACTCCCCTCAGGCCCGATACTCCTCTGACCATTGAATTTAAGAGCAAGCTCGGGGCAAGACGACTGGACAGGACATGCTCACGAGGTTATGACGCCGAACGCGCCACGCTGCCGTCAGGAGGTGCTTCGATAGCCCAGCTCTCCACTGCTACGAAGAAACGCGACATCGCCACCGCCGATCTCAGACATCGGCAACTCAAGACGCCGCAAAGCTCTCACGCGACAGCACGTACGTTTCAAATTGGTACGTCTCTGAATGATACGTCTCAGAGTGATACGTCTCAGATTAATACGTTTCATGGTGATACGTTTCATGGTGATACGTCTCAGGGTGATACGTCTCACAGAGTGATACGTGTCACAGAGTGATACGTGTCACAGTGATGCGTCTCACAGAATGATACGTATCAAAGGGGTACGTCTCAAAGTGGTACGTCTCACAGAGTGATACGTCTCAGAGTGATACGTCTCAAAGTGGTACCTGCGTCTGAATTTGCTAAAAATTGCACAAGATAAGACGTCAAACAAGAGTATACGACAGCACCTGTCCTGTCATGTATGCTAATTAGTCCTCTTGTTTTGTGCCAATTCCACCAAGATCAACCTGCACCAACTAGGCCAACAAGAAGTCCTACTCAGCCAAGCATTAGCTCGATCGGATACAGGGTCGCATGAGGGCACATGCTTGCAGCGGAAGAAGTCCGCTGATCAGCACGAAAACAGGCGAAAGAAACGAAGATAGTTGTTCGCTTTAGTACGTTAGTTGTTCCCACCTAGCCTCCACAGCTTGCGAGCTGTCGTGCCATTCCCACCTTTGTCGTCGAGCCAGCTAACACGGTTCCGCGTCAATTTCATAATCACGATAATGAGCCGATTTGTCTCCACTGCAGGGTGAAGCCCTCTCTAGCTTTCTTCAACTACCTACCCCTGTCCTATACGTAAACTGACTCCGTTTTATGCTTATAAGCTTCCAGAACTCATGGCCCCACCTAACCTTGCGTCCTCCACCTCTGCGTTCTGTTGCTTTAATAGCCTTGCCCAAAACTGCTCTTCCTAATCTAAATAAAATATTAGCTGCGCTCCCTCGCTTTCCCATCAACACAGCTGTCTTCCTGTCTCCGAGTTACGCCTGATATTTTTTTCCGTTCCAAGGCTGTTATAGCGGCACTAAGGTTCTTAGGTCTCATTGGCTCCCTACGTTCTGAAAAACAGAATGCATTTACATTCATTTTATGTTTGAGTTGTTCCTATAGTTCCTTCCGTCGCTTACAAGCAACGCGACAATCGGTGTGACGGCCAGTTAGCGTTCCGCGTTATTGAAACACTGCACGCCCGACGGTAAGCTCCGGAACTGTCACGATTCCAGCACTCCCGCGGCGCCATATATATACAAGTTGCGTACCTCGCTTGTCCTCACCGAGGTCGACGTGGTGGGAGAGGAACACCAGCGACGGTCGCAGTCCTGCCATGCGCGCGATGTTTCGGAAGCGCGAAAACTTGGAGCAGAAGATGTCAACGCACACGTGCGAGCCGCCCAGCGCTGAGGCGAGGGCAGCCCGCTCCGAGTCCTGCGAAGGCGCGCTCACGTTTTCACTGCTGCTTGCCGCTTCTTTGAACTATCACACGTGCTTCTAGCGCTCCACATCCAGTTTCACAGTATAACCTCGCATTCAGCAGTGTGTTTACCGATCCTGAGCTCTGACGCTCAAAGCTGAGCACAAGACGCTGTGACAAAAAATGAGTGGTGGAGATGGAGAGAAGTAATACTGCAATAGTATACAACGCTGGTCCTCCGACGGCACAATACTACTACAATACATACTCTAAAATTGGCACTTCTACAATGCTGCTCTAATAATGTAGCCGAGCTACGCGAGTGCGGTCGCAGTCAGCTAGTGGCCCCACCTGCATGGCTGCGAAACGGTGCCATTATGTTATACATATCCGTAGGCTGCTTCATGGCTTATTGCTGGAGAATTGGTCTCAGAAACGGAAGCGACGTGGCTCACCGGCGTGCAGCAGACGGAGACCGAGACCAGCTTCCTTCGCAGCAGGGACAGGGCGACCGACTGCCACAGCCGGTTCACCTCGGCGCACGTGAAGAGCTCATCGGTCTCCAAGTAGTCGAGGACGCTCTCCACCAGGAAGTCCCTGGCGGCGAAGGGGCTCTCCTCCATGGCGCGACCGGGGGGCTGGGCTCTTCCAGACGTTCCAGCGGGGCAGAACGCGGCCCCACTCCGCGTGGCGTTTTCTTCTTCTGTGAAGGTGAGCACGAGCCTCGCGAGGTCATTCGCCCACCTGCTTCTTCTTTTCAAGTTGACTGGAGCCGTAAAAGCTTCGCTGTTATATATTCTCATTAGATATACTGATTATCTTTTTCAAATATTTTCATTTTATTTATTTTATCACTTAAATTCTGAATTCTGCGGCCAATTCCCATCGTGGTTGTGTGCCACGTTGAAAGAAAATCAACATCTACAAGCTGGGGATGGTGTTGAGTCGAGAGGGATTACCCAATAGCACGCTTGGCCGGCATTTGCGTCGCCTGAGCGTGTGATGCGTTGTTGGCGTAGGCGTGCTGCCAAACGTCGCTCAAGACAGTGTGCCGGACGAATGCAATCAAAAGGCGTAATTCTCCAGTCCAGATTACTCTGGGTCCTTCAGGGAACGCTACGTCTTGAAGGCTCGCATGTGAAAGACCTTTCTTTAGTAGGCTCTGAAGCAAGGCCTTCCGTTGCGAGTCGAACAGTGGGCACAACCAGACTAAGTGTTCCACATTACTAATTTTCCCACAATATGCGAACAACGCGGTGGCGCGGGCCATTCTACTTCAAGTACCCTCCGCTGTGTGTAGGTGGGCCGAGTCATAACGTGATACAGTGGGATATATTTTGGATATATTAATGGAGGAAGAGGTCAAGAAAGTTGGCAACCAAGTACATGACAGAATAACTGTATGGCGCCGAAGAACGAGCACAGACGAAAAGAACAGACAGGACGAGCGTCCTGTTTACTCTGTCCTCGTTCTTCCCCGCTGCCCAGTTATTTCATCATGTCTTACAAACTGGCCCAAGCTTCCGTGCTTTTAAACAAAGTACGGGATAATCGAAAACGTAAATAGACAACCAGGAGTCGTCAGAAAGAAAGTTAAGAGAAACAGAGACAGCCAATTGGATGTCAAGAATATAAACGAAAAAGACCACGGAGATTTGCAAGTTTGGGAAGAAAGAAATTAGAAGGGAAAATGTGTACGATGACACAAAAGGCAGAGCCTTGCTACTTAAAGCCTCGCTACTAAAAGCTCGAACTCGTTGCCTAAGGACAAAAAGTATACCGGAGCAAACATTCGCAACAAAACGAGGCACATGCCTGCTACGGAAAAAATCTGGAGACGTAGTCAGCGGATCCTAACGGAATGCGAACGTAATCACGCAGCGAGACCCGTAGATAATGTCCACCTTCCAGTAGCGTTGGAATTCAAAGATTGAAGGATTAACTGGTCAGCAGTCAAGATAAGTAAGGGGTGTTTATAGCATTGGTGGAATCGGAGCCAGTGCAAGCGTACGTAACGGTAAGATATATTGTAATACGTTTTAAATACGAAAGATCGAGATTACGTAGGCAGAAGACTAGATAGCGATAGGTGTAGTAAATCCTCCTTAAACCAAGAAGGATAGGTGATTATTTGTCGACGCTTCGTATGACAGGGTATGCCAATCATCATCGTATTCGTCATTTCCTCGCTAAGCTCTCTGCTCGCTACGAAAGATGAATTCGCTATTACAGAAGCCTAATCTTTCAATCTAGCTCCACATAATATTTTCCGTAAACTTTGTTGCTGAGCGAGTTGTATTAATATACTACGAAATGCACATTAACGCTACGAGGAAAGAAATACTTTGGAAAGAGAGAGAAGAAATAAAGAGAGCGGACGCTGAGCTTCAACTGCTCTGTCATTTCTCTATTACTATATGCTGAGAAAGGTGTCCGAATTTGTGCGTCTAGGGGCATGCACAGAACCGCTTTTTTACGGTTGGCGCCGTTGATAAGCGCCTTCGTTTAAGATAACATGCACTCGGCTCTTCGGCGCTCGCTGCCCCGCGAGCCATAGATTGATGCGGATGGGCTGATAAGCTACACCCGATCCCTTTGCAACAAAAAATGCTACAGAAATTTTGAGAATTGTCTGCAAATTCTTTGGCTCGACTGTTACTGCGCTTTTGCGTACTTATGTTGCTCGTTTATGCATGTCTACCCGTCGCTTTTTCCAGAGCCTAAGAATGCTTACGTATATTAATAGACAATTCTCAGAATTTCTGTACCATTTATTTGTCGAGCGTCGCCCTATAACGTCGTTTTCGATCCCCTTGTGAACGCCTCTTTTCCTCTTCTTGCTATTGATTGTCCCCTAGTTCCTGTCGCTGTTCTCGTTGTTCCTTCTGCCGACTACGATATTCCCGTTGTCGTTCAGCGTTCCTGCGCCCCTTCTCCGTTTCACCAAGCGTACGTTTCCTTGGTGCCATTGCATCAACTCGTCTCGGGCCCTCGGCACATCCAACCCACTTCAAGGCGATCCTATAAACAGCCTAACCGTTACCGCAACGCGCTTATTGACAAACCACATCTACCAATCAGTTATTCTTATCATTTTATAGTTTTTTTGCAGTGGAACTGTTAGAACCTCGCCGGGCTTCTCTTGACGTGCGCAGCTTCGCCGAGCTGGTGGAGAGAAAGCTGAGAGAGAGTGAAAAAAGAGTATAAAAATAGCATCGCGCCGCATAGCGACGCGGCGAGGCGAAGACACAGGTGGTGTGACTTCATTGCTCTCCGATAAAGACCCGCGCGCTCGCTTCCGAGGTCCTCTTTCTTGCAATGGAAAAAAAATTATGCGTGGCTCTGCTATCGCAAACACCAGGGACCAGCGGAGCTGGGAAAAGCACAGAAAAAGTTAGGCTAAGTGTGCGGTTGGGCACTACTTTACTAATTTACCCCCAGCTCCGCTGGTCTTTGGTGTGTGCGATAGCAGAGCCACGCATAATTTTTATTGCGGCAAATGACTATGTCGAGGCGACGACGACTCCTCCTCCGATCATCTACAGTTACACTATTATAACGATTAAATGTCTCCACGTGGCCAATTACGCACTTTACAAAGCATGATGGGACAGACACGGTTTCGCCGCAGTACTCGCCAAATTATTCTTACGCATTAATAGTGCGCGCTTATTAAGTATCTGAGATACGTGCCGTTCGCCTTTCGCTGTGAGTCGAGAAGCCATGGCCAAACTGAGAATTCAGCTAAGGTTCTTGGTATACGTACCGCTATTCTAGTCATTGCCAGCATTATGCATTCACTTTATTGTCTGATGACGTCATCTGAGATCGGTGAAGAGAATGTGCTTTCACACCAAGTGACGTGACCAATCGCACCCGTCACCATCCCATGTGCGTGGCGGGATTGCCCTACGACGCAGTGAGACGACGCCGGTCCTCAGTCCATGCGCACATCAGGCAAAACAAAAGCGCTTACCAGCATCGCGGCTGGTTTAAAGCAATGCGCGTAGACCTCATGTCTCTTAGGACGCGCAGCGCATGCTCCTGCGCCTTGTATCGGACGCAGCAACAACCACAAGGCGGCGCCCCGTAGAGCGAAGAGAGCACCTGTAAAGCGAGATACAAGAAGGAACAAGACGCATCCGCTCGCTGCAGTAAAGCTAGGGAAACTATGCAGCATGTTTTATTAGAATGTGAAGACGTCTGCCCAGCGGTCGATTTAGGCACCACTGGCCTCCTTGAAGCCGTTGGGTTCAGTGAGAGTTGTGGAACAGTAAACATGACCGCAATAGGGATTAGTAAGAGGCGATTAGAGGACTGGTGGAAGAAAAGTAGGGAAACGACAAAGAACAGAGACGTACAAAAGCAAAGTTTACAATAGGGGTCAGGAAATTTGGTTGTGGGAGTTCATCGTGTTTTTTTTCGTTTTTTTTTTCGTTTTTTTTTAAACCTAGGTAGGACATTAGGCAGTATAATAGCAAGAGATTGGTGGCGCAACCCACCGCCCCGTTCCAAAGGGCACGCTCATAACATCCATCTATCCATCCAGAGCGGCTCGCGCGCTCTACACATCGGTACATCGCTCTGTACCGGAAACGAAGATAGCGTGGCGATAGCGCTACTCAGCCTTGAATTGATGACTGACTTCGTATTCCTGATGTAGAATTGCATCTTGGATCATTTTTATCGCTCTCTGTTTTTTTCTCTTCCTATCCAAAACGCATTCTGTTCCCTCCGCTGCAATTTCAGCGGCATCCCGGCTCCATATAAGAGTGCAACGAACTTGGGCACTTCGTGCTTTACGTAGATAGCACGGTAGAGATAAAGGCGCGTCGAAACTGCGATCCTTGTCGAGGCCGCGCATGCTGAAAAAGAAAAACGTTCATCGCTCGCTGCGCCGCCTTTTCCTGGTCTCGGTACCGAAGATTCTGTCGAACTTACCGCTCGCACACTATACTCACGCACGTGCGCGTGCCACCTTCACGCTTAAAGCGCAGCGCACGCGGTTCTTCTGCTGCAAGCTACGCATCAAGCACCCGCAAAAACACGAAAGCTAAATACGTCGTCCCCGGAACTACGCTGGCTATGCAGCGCATCGCTCTCGAACAGCATCGGCTGCACCCAGCTTTGTGATGCAGCCGCGGATGCGGCTCACGTGATGGCTGTATGGGAGCGCGCAAGCGTTGCCGCATCTGGTTCTTACAACCATACGAAGTCAGGGAAAGAAGTGGCCTCGAGGGGCGCTGACTAACACTCCTATAAGTGTTATATACCGGATTATATCTCAAGTCTATAGGTGACTATAGTTGTCGCTGCCACGTTTCAAAGGCTATGCCAGTAGAGATCAGAGTCATAGGGGCTAACCTTAAAGATATAGGGCTAACCACAAAAACTCCAGAAAGTGGGCAGTAGGATGGCCGCCGCGGTAACTTGATTCGCAAAGCACACACCACACGCGCATTGCGGAAGATGCGGGTTCGCCTCCCATCTGCGACAAGTTATCTTTTCGTTCACTCTCATGTCCATTTGCTTTATTGTTTCTGAACTTTGTTTAAACAAAACACTCGGGTGCAATCCTGTGCTTTCTCAGGATGCATTGGTTGTTGCTTCGTACGGTTCGGACGCGCCGTGGTTGCTTAGTGGCCTAAGCGCGACATCGCGGGATCACATCGCGGCCGCGCGGCCGCATTTCGATGGGGGAGAAATGCAAAAACGCCCGTGTACCGTCCGTTAGGTGCAAGTTAATGAACCCCAAGCGGTCGAAATAAATACGTAGTCCCCCACTACTGCGTGCTTCATAATCAGATCGTGGTTTTGGCGCGTAAAGATGTAATTTATTTTCACGCGGTTCGCGCTGGGTTTGGCACGTAAGGTGCCAAATTTAATTAAAAAATGAACAAAACAATTCTCCAATTCACAGCGAGTGCTTTCCCGCATATCAGGGCCGATTATCAACGGCGTAGTCATTCGCGCAAAAATATTTATGACCAATGATAGCTTTAAAAAAAAAAAAGACTATCGAAAGCGCGTAAGCATTCTCGATTGTGTTTAAACGCTGCGTCCCAGTTTCTTTGATACCGACACGCCCTCCCAAGCCTTGCAGGGCTGGTCTGTGATAACACAGCGCATACATATTGCGGTGGCGGCCATGTGGTGCCCTCAGTACCCGACTCGCGCTTCACTGAGCTTGTTGCATCCCCCACAAGCCCACGATGGCGTCATACGAGTTGCCCGCAAACGCCAGACAGGCGATGCTTAGACTCCGCATAGAAGAAGCGCGAGGCAACCTCCAGGAATTGAACGTATCTAACTGCATCGTCGCGAAACCGGGAGACATCCTGTGGTATATATCCGGCCTGGAAAAGCTTCAAACTCTCAGGAGTGTTGCGTGTCCCCTCAGTGCGAACTTTCTTCTGGACAGCCTGCTCAGGTCGTTGGAGAACGTGACTCACCTCGAATTCTCGCTCGTCGACAGCAAGGAGGATGCCGAAGAGCAACAGATCAAGATCAGGCATATCAAGCACGTGGCGAACGGGCGTAGGAAACGAGAGACCGGACTTCGCAAGGTGTTTGTCGAGGTCGAGGGCGAAGAGAACATGCAAGTGCTCTCCGCGTTCTTGGCGTACTGTCCGCACGTGACGGACCTTCACGTTCACGTGGTGCATCCTGCTCGCTCCGACGTAGACGTGGCGACGTGCGTGCGCGCCGTCGAAAGCCTGCACAGTCTGGAGGTATTCACGTTAACGTGCGAAGCGCCGTTACGGACGCGGCCGGAACCTGTCTGGCCCCTCAACTTGGCGTACTGCGCCGGTATCCTCGGCAACGTGGTGTACCGTAAAAGGCAGAACAGCCTGAACTACGCCCTCCTTCGCGACCTGTTCAGATCGGTCATCCCGGTGATCCATGGCGACCCCGTCGTCCTGATCGCCTTCTCCACGCCGGATCTCGAGGAGCAGTTGCACGACGCCGCCATCCGGTACGACTGGAGCGGTCTGCGGAGCCTGTGCGTCATGCTTTTTCCTCAAAGTCCCGACGACACCGCGTATCCGGCCGTCAGCACCGCGTGCGACGCGGTGCTGCGCAAGTTCTTCTCCCGGTTTTCCCGCCTCACCGAGCTGAACGTTAGTTCGTTTCACTTTGGCGACGGCGTCGACTTCACGGAGCTGCTGGCCACGCCAGCTCTGCAGCGGCTACGCGCGCTGTGCCTGCCGCCCTGCGGCATGCGCCAGAGCGGCGCGGTGTTCCGGCTGACCGTCGCCATCGGCGACATCGAGGACCTGGACATCCGCTTTAACGCGGGCGATCGCCTCCAGAGCTGCGATTCCTGCAACAAGCAGCTGCTCGTCGAAACCACGTACATGACCGTGTTCCGAGTCAGAAAGGGTTACGGATGTCTCACTCTCTGCAACGTTCCGAACCTGGCCTCGCTGGACTTCTTCCTGAACTGTCAGGTGCCCTACCTGCGGTTCATCGACGTCAGTGACAACCCGCGCTTCGATTACCTGTCACTCGCGAAAGCCTTGTGCACTAACGTTAACACTTGCCTCCGCTCCCTCGTAGTCAAGTTCGCAAACATCGATTTCTACGACGCAAACTTCGTGGTAAGTTTTTTTTTTTTATTTATTTCTGCTCTACCGCGTACAAACGTCTGGGCCAGAATTGTTTTACGTGCATGATATAGGTTATGTTTACACGAAATATCAGCCAACGCGTGAGTAAAATGAAGGATCGTTTGCAATAACGTCTTTCTCGGCAACGCTGTACGCGCGTCAGCTAGCGCCTTGCTGCATGGAGCGGTGCTGGCAATTGAGCGCTCATGTCGCTACAAGTTGCTAGTCTTTGATTTAGGCCACCTTTTGTCTTCGTAAGTGTGAACGCACTCGCAATGTTATCCCGAGTGACGCGCCTCTCGCAACGACGATTGTCGAACGTAGCATGCCGCGGGCTTTACCGTCGCTGTACCTTAAGAGATATGGCGAATTCCACAGTCGCCGGCAATTCAAAAGCTTGCACTTCGTCTTTTGCAGACTTCCTTGTACCCTGCGCTGTTTCTGAAGCGCCTGTGCCTCCTGTCCAACACCCGGCTGTCGTCCAGCTGCGCGGAGGAGAGGATCAAAGCGCTGGCCGCCCAGATACCGTCCATCTCCTACCTGCACATTCACTACGTGGACGAAGCGGGCAAAGAGGCACGCCTGACGTGGATTCGCTTGCCCGAAGACGCGGCTGGCAACTCGGAGCAGGCAAAAGTTATGACTGGCAAACCCTGCATCATGTGCTCCACCCAGACGTTCGTCGCTCTCTCGAAACCGCGTCGCCAGGCGTTGTAGACCGAGCAGCAAGCAAGAGCGCCACAGGACCGGTGGCTCGGTCCAGGGGGCATTTGGTTCCGCTCATCCGAGTGACGGCTGTGGTCGAACTGAAATAATGATTGTGTCTGTCGCAATAATATAAGTGTTGCCGGGAAAGAAACTGTCCGCTAGTGTCGTCACATGTTCCTAGCTTGAGGGTCGGTTGGTGTCCGAGAGGCATCGGCGTGACTATGGTAGCAGGGTCCGAGCTGTTTCGCTCTCTTCAGTGCATTCAATGAGCGGTCCACTCTGTTTTACTATATAGTTCCGCAGAACATTCCGCCTGTATAAAAGCGTGCCTCAACCAATCGCCTCTACTACGAAATGCTGTCCTAGCGCAAATCCGCTCCAGTTTTTAGTCAAGATAGCCCATTTCTTAACCCCGAAATGTTCATTTTAAGGCCAATAAATGTTACTACCTTCACCAATCGCCGCGAATTTGTTTTCGAAAACCCGCGCTTTCTGGAACTTCGCATGTCGTTGTGTGATGATCCCTCTTGTTGGCACTATGACCCACGTGCACAGTAAACACCTACTCCCTTGCCACTCGGCGCTCTCTAAATTGCTAGTCTGTGCTTCAAGAATGACCAAAAGAAGTCGTGCCACCATTTGGTTGCCTCGAGTTTTGACGAACAAGGAATGAGGCTGATCGATGCGGGTTACGCTCAGTCGTTGCTGGTTTCTGTGGCTGTGCATATATTTTGAGGGACAACAAGAAAAGAAAATTACTTGCCATCCGAGCCGTGCAAAAGTGGATATCCAGCGAAGCTTTTGAAAACCACTACAGCTTCTGAAGGAGGAGCGCTGAAGTAATGGGAGATAGTAATTTTGCCAGCGCGCCACCGCTGGGCGTATTGCCGTTTCTTTTTACAGCGTTTGCGTGCGCGGTTCGCGCAGTTCTTCCGTGCGAAAGAACTGTGCACGCGGACCGTGGCGAAGCAAGCGGCCGCTTCACAGTGCGTCATCGGCTTCGCAGTGCGTCAGCATCTTGGGAGGTGGCACACGGAAACGAAGCGCCGTCGTCCCTGACAAGCGATAGGCTCGACGCCCTGTTGAGAACGCTGCAATACAATAGCGCACGAGCGCAGTCACGTGGCTTTATTTCATATTTTGCGGGCTTTCTTCAAGGCTAAACCCCATGAGCGCGATTTCGTGCGCGACAGCGACGGCTTCGAGCGACGGATCGGGCCGTCGCTTGAACAGATCGCTCGGTCTTGTCGCACGACCGCTCGGTTCTGCAAATCTACAATTCGTCGCTCGTCGCCAGGAAGTGCTATGAGTGACTATAGTCAATAGCGCGAAGCTGGAACTGGATGTACGTCACTCAAGTACCGACTGTGGCACGGAACGAGCAAACGATTTTCTATAGTGCAAGGATGGGAACCTACTGGAAGACCTTCAGAAATGTTATGCTGCTTTTTACAGTAAAACACCTTCAACATAAGTTACTAAAGCACGCGTCACGCTAGTTTTTTGCTGCACTCATACAGGCAACACCGGGGAGACGTCGCTCGTGTGGGGTACGATTTGTCGGCGACGAGCGAACGCGACAGCCGTCGCGTCGCTTGTCGTTGTCGCTTGCATGGGGTTTATACTCCACACGCAACATGTGCGCGTTGCCGCAAAAAAAAATAAATAAATAAATAAAAAACGGCCGTTTCTGAATTTCCTCGCCAACGCAACGAAACGCACTTGGCCCTAAAGTGAATATTAAAAATTTCGCATAATTTATTTTCGTTAGTCACCTAATTAAGCGGAATGTAAACAATTCTCTAAGGAGCGCCACATGACGGCAAACCATATGCATTTGGCTTCATTCAGATGCGGCTAACCACTTTTTTTTTTTTTTAGTCCTAGGCACAAGTTACGTGAAACATCCTGTATACGGACAAATTTTGTAGTGTGTGTCGTTTAGAGGGTTAAATTAACATTGCTAAACCTGTTTTTTTACCGCGATGGTTGGCATTGTTAAAGTCCGATATGAAAGAAAGCAGTTCCTGTTCCCCATGAGGCCAAATCAGAAAAACATTCAATTTAACGTCAATTTAACGTTCGTAAAAAAGTGTTTAACGTCCTGGTTAGCAAAAATTTACCTTCTAGCTGACCCATACTACGCCAATATATTTATGGGTCAGCTAGAAGATAAATTTTTGCTAACCAGGACGTTAAAACCTTCCTATTACAAACGTTACACTGACGATGTTTTTTTTCTGATTTGGCCTCATGGGGAACAGGAACTGCTTTCCTTCATATCTGACTTTAACAATGCCCATCCATATCATTTTCTCACACGTATTCTGCATCTACTATTAACTTCCTTGACATCAGCGTTTCAGTGCTAAGTGATAAACTATCTACTGCCCCATACAAAAAGCCGACAGATAGATGTCAATATTCGCACTTCGATAGCAGTCACGTTAAACATTGCAAGACTAGCATTCCTTATAGCCAAGCCTTACGTTTTAAAAGAATTTGTTCTGAGCAATCAGTTTCAAAAAAAAATTGCGGTACCCTGAAAAACTCTTTAGCCAAACAAAATTACCCACCACAATTAATTGACGATGCAATAAAACGCGCTGACGTGCATGACCTAAGGACGCGCTTCTTTGCATTGCGAACAAACCGACTCCCTAACCCCAGACAAATCTTGTCCTAACCCCCACTGCGTCAGTCTCAAGTGTTTCGCATGTATTAAAGAAACACCACAATATTCTAATGCAAAGTGAACGCCTCAAAAACATATTCGCTGATCCGCCTAAAGCAGTATACCGTAAAGCTAGAAATATTCGAGATATACTAGCATCATCATCTAACACTGACTTAAATATCTTGTTACCAGGTTTTGTGTACACGTGCAGTGAACTTTGTTTACAGTGGCACTTTCTTGCCCTTTATCAAGCTGTATCTTCGCATTTGTATATTCAATTGTATCTCCGCATATAATGTACGAGGGCGAGTGAAATGAAATTTAGCCTACCCAATCCGTGCAATAATGGTTCGGTTCATTATCTGCGAGGCATGCGCGTAGCACACAGGCATCTCTCATTTACAAAAGTGACACGCAGGTGTGAGGATAAATGTTCTTTAATGCTCTCATACACTGGGTTGAACATGGTTGCGTGACGTCATGGATGCTCCAGAAGTTGAGCAGCGTGGTGCCGTGAGGTTTTTGACAGCTGAAGGTGTTTCCCAAAAAGAAATTAGTCGCCGTATGGCTGCCGTGTTCGTTGAACATTTCATTTGATTGGCCACTGTGAAGCGTTGGAGTAAACGGTTCAAAGAAGGACGTGAAAGTTGCAAAGACGATCCAAGACCGGGATAATGCCATCGTGCAATCACCTCCAACAAAATTCCGCAGGTTGATGATCTTATGAGACAAGAACGGAGGATAAGCATCAATGAACTGGCAGAGCGTGTGGACATCAGTCACGGTTCAGTTCACGCCATAATTCATGAACATCTCGGTTATCGGCTCTTGTGTCCGCAATGGATGCCCAAGATTTTGAACCGCCACAAGACGGAGAAGCTCGGTGCTGCCATGACTCATCTGATCTGGTATCATAATGAGGGTGACGACTTCCTGTCTGCAACTGTGATCGGGGACAAACCATGGTGCCACTACTACGATCCTGAAACACGATGGCAAAGCTTACAATGGAAACATTCGAATTCACCACCCCCAGAGAACGCAAAGGCCGTCATTACCGCCGGAAAGGTGTTGAGTTCTTTTTTTTTTTTTTCGGTCGTCAGGGGCCGTTACTGATAGAATTTGCTAAATCTTGAGAGACTATCAATTATTTCAGATATTGTGAAATGATGGATCGGCTCCGAGTCTCAATCAAGAACAAACGACGTGAAATATTGACGAATGGGGTCATCTTGTTCCACGACAATGCCCGTCCCCACGTCGCTGATGTGTTTATTACAAAACTGGCAAAGTTCAACTGGGAAACGCTGCAACATCCGCCACACAGCTCAGACCTGTCGCCTTGCGACTTCCACATGTTGGGGCAGCTGAAAAAAAAACAGCTCAAGAGAACCAGATTTGTGTCGGACTATGACGTGAAAGAGTCAGTTGCAGGCTTTTTGAAGCAGCAACCCAAGGAGCTTTATGAGACGGGAATCACGCGACTCGATAGTCAATGGGAGAAATGTCTAAATGCTCATGAAGACTACTTTTAAATAAAATACCCTGTTTGTCATGTATTCCTACTGGCTCATTTTCATTTAACTCGCCCTCGTATATTTTGCAGAACTCCCGCTTTTTATACACGCTCTCTGTTGCGGCTATAATTTCGATGCAATTACTCACGACACACGACTGTTCCTGCGTAATACACTCGAACAAATGGCAGCGTCATTGAGATTTTTCACTGGTTGTTGCACATGTACAGGAATGGGAAAAAGGTTATTGAATGACAAAGTTTCATTAAACATTTGCCATCAAATTGCTCATTTCATGGCCTTTGCATTTTCATATCAGCGACATGCACTGCTTTGCTGGTTTCGAACTGATATAGTTCTAAAGTTCGTGTGATATTTTCTTTACTTATTAGATAGGAAAAAAAGAAACATGGAAGCGTTAACATCAGGTATTCTGGGCACAATTTTTGGCACATACGAATATATTATTTTATGAAAAAATACATATTTTACTTGTTTTGACAGTGTGTAGCGTTAATTCGTTTGCAGCATCTTTGCAATGTCAATACAGTTATTATTCATGTATTTGAAACCTCGACAAATTGTTGAAGAGGAAGCTTTAGCTCGGGCCTAACTCCGACGCGGCCTATAAAAGTACATGTAAAACGCAGAAACACTTTTCTGGGATAACTCCTCGATCGCTTTTCTTGAAATTTGTTGCACTTGAGATAGAAAGTTAAATTCTAGTGTCTGTTGGAAGCGGAATTACGATTTAGGGTCAGAATTTTGTTTAAATATTTTGAAAAATTCGGAAGTTTAAAAGCTAATAGCTCTGCATAAACAGATATCGCGTTTCTGTAAACGGCATCTATTATAACAGTCAAAGGGGACAAATTTGATTGGTCAATTCGTATCTTACGTGAATTGGTTACTTTGTGTACAAGGGTTCTGCAAAAGCCGTATTTCCACAATACTAAATTTTTTGAGATTCATGTGTAACATATCAATTTTGTCCGCTGTAGATGTACTATGATATGCAATTCACATAATTGCGATGTTATTTTTAATTGTTGAGTTACAGAGTGTTAAACTTGATAGTTTCGGTTTCTGAAAATTTGTGATTTTTTACAAATTTTTTCAAATTTTTAATAAAGAACTGACAACCTAATGAAAGAAATCGAAGCGAAAAGTCAGTAGAATTTAAGTTTTTATTTTAAATGCAGCAAACCTCGTCAAATTTGCTGCAGTGGTTGCCGAGAAAAACGCATTTACATGGATTTAGATGAGCACCTGAGCTAAAGCTTCTGAAGGAGGAGGCCGAGCTGCAGTGCGAGCCCCCCCCCCGCCCCCCTCGAACAAAATTTCTGGCTACGCCACTGATATATATATATATATATATATATATATATATATATATATATATATATATATATTGCAGTGTAGGAATTAAGCTGGCCCCGTAAGAATAACTTCATTTATATATATATATATATATATATATATATATGCACCTGCCGTGGTAACTTAGCGGCGATGGTCTTGCGCTGCTAAACGACGTCGCGGGACCGAATTACGGCCGCGGCGGCTGCATTTCGGTGAGGCGAAATGCAAAAGCGCCCGTGTCCCCTGCATTAATCCGGAGACCCCCCACTAAGGCGTGCCTCATAATCAAATCGTGATTTTGGCAGGTAAAACCCCATAATTCATTCATGTACGTGTGTGTTTCCAAAAGTATTACAGTTTATTCAACATCGAGGCTGAACAGCAATACGAGAACTCAATTTCTAATGAGGCACTTTCTAATGTCGGTTCCCGACATACCTTCCGCATAGACAGAGCATCAACTAACACTGGTGGCTAGCCGCTTTTAGCGATTCTGAGTATGTTACGTTATCGAATATTGATGCAAGAAATTGCAGTTCGCGTTTTGTACCGAAACAGCACAGCAATTTTTCAACAACAAAGACTATTACAACTTGGTGCTGACCGGGTAGCGTTTTTGCAATTGCTAGTAAGTACAGCGGGGCGTGGCGCTTTTGACGGCGCTCGACGTTTCTGCGCAGGCGCGAGTAAGAGCGGGTGCGAGAGAGAAAATCTGGGGGCTTTTGCTCCTTGACTATGTGACTCTGCCTAGGCACTACAGTGGAGGAGTTTCTTTGCGCGTGTAGCGTGCGTTTGTCCCTAGGCGTGCCGGGAAAAATGCGAGGAAAACACGCGTTCCGCGCTGGCATGGCGCAGGGAGGCCGAGTTTGTTTACGCTCCGCCGCTGACTGCCCGCGCGGTGAGGCAGTGGGCGCGGACGCCCCATTTGGTAATCACTGTCTCCGAAGGGGCAAGGTTCTGACTGTGTTGTATAAGTCGCGGGTCCTTTTGTTAGTCGCGACGATAGATCGCATTTTTTTGCAAGCACTGCTCCAGGAGGGCATATGTAACCGGCAAACGGAGGCCTCAGGAGAGCACCTGAGGTTATATTAAAGCAGGCTGCGCAGGATCTCCGGGGCACCCAAGCGGTAGCGGGGGGATCGAAGCTGGAAGCAGGGCGGCCCGTGGGTTGGGGCCGCGGAGGCCGAAGCGTGCCAGGGGGTGTTCGCTTAAAAAATTGGCTGTCCGCGATAGCGGACAGCCGATACTCTTCTGGCACGCGCAGGCCTCTGCGAGCCCTAACCCACGGACCAGTCCGGCTTCTAGCTTTGATGTCCCCGTTGGCGCGTTGGTGTCCTGGAGGCGCCGCCAATAATGCGAAATAGTGACACGTTCTTTTAATTAGCAAACAACACGATTGAATAAATATAATTGCGTCGAGCCGCCAACTTGCGATGCTAGGTTTAGCACTACCGCCTATCGCATAGTAGTGCCTAGGCAGAGTCGCCAGAGTCGCATATTCAAGGAGCGAAAGCCCCCAGATTTTCTCTTTCGCGCCTGCTCTTACTCGCGCCTGCGCACAAATGGCTGGCGATCCCTCAAATGAACGTCTCGTCCTACAGCGCTAAAGGTCTGTAATGCAATACTAAGGTATTTGCACTAACATTTCAGCAGCAAAGTGTGAAGAAATGCAACTGCGCTTTACATTTAAAAATTTTGTACACGTTCCGCATATACGAAACTTCGAGCTTCATTTTTCCGGCCATGTTGTTCGGCGCATGGCGGTTTTGTTTTTGTTGTTGTTTTGGCAAGAATTCAACGTCGCAAATCGACCTGACGCGTCGTCGCGCAGTTCATATTTAACGTCCTGCTGTGATTACCGCTCCACGGACGCTACTTTTCTCGGCTCAAACGTCCTGTGAGCGAGCTATCCAGCTAGCGGGACCCGAGTGCCTATGGCGTCATTGTGGCGGCGACCTACTCATCAGGTACTGCGCGCGGCGCGCACTACAAGAGTTTGGTCCGCAAGTTTGTCGTATCGAAGCTCATAAAATCATTTCACCCTCCGTCTGGGACTCTCTCGAAGAAAACCTGAAAGCGTCGTCGGGCGACATCATTAAACGAGGCTCAGTTTCCGCAAACTTGTTCAAATTGCTTGTGCAGGGCGACTTTCACTTTTCTCGGGTGACCACTAGCCGGTTCGTCAAGCATCCTCCAGAGGAAGGAAGAAAAGGACGAAACCATGGCTAGCGGCGGCATCTCAAGATCGGGTCGTGTTCGCAAGAAGTCGGCCAAGTTAATGGAAATGGAAGATTGGGACGCGTTCGACCTGAACGACGCACCTTCGAAGGGCAAGAAGAGGCCGCGGTCTGACGAGCCGGACCCGCTGGTCGAGCCGCCGGAGAAGAAAGTGGCTCCCATCAAGATCACCAAGGCTGCGGCGACCAAAGCGGCGCAATCGGCGGCGAGCCCAGTCAAGGCGAGGGCCGTGGACGGGGTGATACACCTGAAGAACTTGCAGAACATCCAGGAGTCCGGCTACCTGAACGTTCCGACGGCCCCTAAAGCGGTGCCTGTGGCTCAGCACCAGCAGTTGTACGGCTCCGGCAACGTCGCGGACGGTACGTTTTCTGCTAGCCGCGGCCCTCAGCGTGGCCTCTTTAAGCCCCGCAATTGCTTTGGCACGTTAAACCACATGAATCAATTAATCAAAGCCTCCTTAAGTTAAATCTCGCTGGCCGCGATTAGATTGCGAGCACAGAGACTCACGTTTCACTGTGAAGGGCGGACACGATTCTTGGCCAGATGAAAAGAGGATCACGTCTGGTATAAAGAGAGAGGGGGGGAGGGTAACCTTTTCACGAAATGTGGAGAGATTATGACGGGCCGCCCGCCTAGCATGCTGCACCAAGTTAATGCGATCCTTACATGAAACTGACGCCCTATAAGAAAGCAGAGTGAGAAAATCAGGATCAAAGTGAATCTAAACCATTTGCCTCTTTTCCTCTTGTGATCAGGCATCAGCAACCATATATGTGTTGTCACATTACTGTGACATAGCAGGGATGCACGAGCACCTGGTCACACATATCTTCTTGGCTGGAGCATTTCCAGTCTGCTTGCCCGATATTGGTCCCATTTCGTCGTCAACACCTGAGTGAGCTGCAGCTGTATTCACCATGGATCACTTTTGGGAATACCACTTTCACTGCGCGTTGAACAATCGCCCCCACTGGATCAGCCAACGCAGGTCCCATACACTGCAACAAGAGCTCCACATACTTTTTCGTTGCAAACGGGGCCTAAATTTCCCTCCATCACTTTTGACGACACTTTCACTTTGGTGCAATGCAGTGTCTGGCACGATGACTCACTATAGTTGTAGCGGCTATGGTTGGCTAACCATTTGACAGGATGCCCGCTACACCTATAGTGAGTCATCGTGCCAGACACTGCATTGCACCAAAGTGAAAGTGTCGTCAAAAGTGATGGAGGGAAATTCAGGCCCCGTTTGCAACGAAAGTACGTGGAGCTCTGGGTGCACTGTATTGGGCCTGCATTGGCCCATCCAGTGGGGGCAAGTGTTCTGGCGGCAATTTGATCCTCATGTGTCTGCATTGGCCTGTCGTATTCCAAAATTCATGCAGCGCAGTAACATTCAAAGTACTATCTGCGCCGAATGAAACGCAAGCAGCAGAGTGCATGCCCAAGGCATAACTGAAGGTACAGTGCATGTCATTGGCCAGTCATCACCAAAGACAGATGCGTGCTTGCATTCAGTTTGCCTGCTGGGTGCGAGCATGTTCAACCTGCACCAGTAATTTTGATTGTTTTCTTTGTTCACATTCTAGTTTTCAAATCTGGAAGACATTTTGAAGTAAATAAGGAGCGCAAGTTCTGCTTTACTTGATTTTAAAACATCTTTAATGTAGCATTATGACAGTACAATTGAATAATATATAACCTCACATAACATTAAGCTTTTGGTCATGCAATTTCAAAAGGTAATTGAGAAATACATCAATTTTAGTGGCCGTCATGTGGTGCATATACACGAGGAAGAAGAAATTACGTCAAAATTAATTACATTCAGTGTTAAAGGGCCCCTGAAACACTTTTTGAACATAGTAAAAGAATGTTGCCGATCTGTACAAGAGGCTCTTGTGAACATGTGAGCTAAATATTAGCGCACTGCATGTAGCAGGAAATTTACACTTCCGTGTTGAAAAGAGCGAAAAATTGCTTGATCTCACTTTCGCAATGTCGTCACGCAGCATCATTGCAAGCAGCTACACCCACCAACAGCAGCTGGCTTATTTCACGATCGTGGGAACATTCTCAATGCATCATAATTGCCAATTTTTAGCTAAATAAATGAAACATTTACATGTCAGCGATCTCAAAAAAACAGAAAAATCATTTCACCTTTGCACTGCCTGTCTATGCACAACAGTTTTGCATAGCTACGTTGGCTGCGCATAGCCTCCGAGATAGCGGTGGCGTGTAGTGTAGTCTACGGTGGTTACCTCGGGGTGCTGCAACAAGCCCTTTCACCACCAGGACACTCAATTTTCGGCGGGGCTTTGCCCCCCTTGGCATCTTCCCTGTGTAGCTTCCAGTGTGCTAGCAGAGACGGAAAAAGAGAAAGCCACATATTGGTGCAATAACTCCACTTACACTTAAAGGATTTTAAAAATTTTTGTGGCATGAGATTTGCAAGATGGCATCAATCAATCATTCGTTTAGTCATACAATGTGTGAACAAATACATGCATAGATATGCGAGTATACAGAAGACCTCCTGTTACAGAATACTAGAACTTAGTTTAAGACTATGGTGCAACACTACAGCGTAAAATATAAGATAGAATAATAACGAAATGAATATGTGGAAAATACCAGTAAAATACATATTATACAAGTAATCAAGTAACAAAAGGCACAAGGATAATAGTAAACACAACAAAAAATAAAGATACCATTTGGATTACGAAACCTTTAAGGTGTTAGTACATGGAAAAAAGCTTTTGTCTAAAAAGCGATAATGAATGATCAATTGTCTTTGTTATATGTAAGTACTGAATGTGAAATAAAGATTCTCCACATTGTCAAAATTATTATTTGCCTGATACCTAATGGGATCTTGTTCCAGAACTCAATGGCTGCAAAAGACTTGTCAGCAGAATAATATGGTAGAAGAAGGTTACTGTAGGATGCGAACTTGAGCTACCTTCTCCTTAGCATTGAACTAAAATAAATAGTATGAATAAATTTACTGGTTAAAAGCATTGGGAAGCTTCATTAACCATTAAACCACATGCTCCGTGTGGTGGTGTAGAAGCAAGCCCTCGATTGCTTCTTAATGACCGGTGCCAAGGCAAATGGATTTCTCTGGACTTATGCGATTCTGACCTGGCCCTGATCCTCCCCTTTTCCACCAGACTCATCGAGTTCATCGTCGGAGTCCAGTGAGACCAGTTCAGAGGAAGATTCAGATTCGGATGATTCGATGGAGTATGGTAGGCCACTTCCACACCTTCAGATGCAGCAGCAGAAGGGCAAAAAGCCGACTTTCCAAATGCTTCCCCAGGCCAAAGCCGTGGCGGCTGGTAACACTGACTTTGAGGCCAGCCAGCAAGCTAGACAGGTGAGCATGCACTCGCTTTCTGTTTTATTCATTTCTATGTTTTGCAGGAACTCATTGCATAGCATTCTGGGGTGGCAGATTGAACTTACATTTGAACCTTGACATTGTTAGTTACTGTGGTATTTGGCCAGACTCACAAAAGACTGGATATTGTCGCATTTCCTCAACCAGCCAACAGATGTGATGTGCTCCGGCTTTTGGGCCTCTGTGCATACTACAGGCCCCTTTCAAATAATTTTTCTGAGATTTCAGAATCCTTGTGAATTAAGGCACAGTTAATTTAGAAAGAGTCAATTAAGCCACACGAACCCTTGACCTCTGGTGGGAGTTGAACCCGCTTGGAGATAGGGGCGAACCGCAGCGATATTTCCGAGTTGGATTCCAGTTGACATCGCGAAGGCCGAGAGTCGAACCCACGACCTTTGGTGGGAGTTGAAGCTGATGAAGGCACTCGAACCCTCAATCCAACGTGGGGATACCACGAGCGATCCAGCCACGTCTCCAAGTTGGATTCCACTTGACATCGTGAAGGACATGAGTCAAACCCATTACCTTTGGTGTTAATTATGATGAAATTAATTTAGGCACGAGTAATTAAGATATACTTAATGAAGGCACTTGAACCTACAAGCTTTGGTGGTAGCCAAACCTGCAACCTTTGGTGTTAATTAGGGTGAAAGTTAATGAAGAGACATGTAATTAAAGTATAGTTAATTAAGCCACTCATACCCATGACCTTTAGTGTGAGAAAACAATAGAAAGTAACCATGCATTAGAATGAAAATATCAATTAATGTAATGTCTCATGAATGGGCGGGCTTTCACCTTTGTCCTCTTTAGCATATGCTAAAGTTACTGTCAACTACATAAGGCTTCTTCTTCACCACACAATTGAGAAAAAACACAACATAGTTTATCAGTGGATACCGGGCCATTGCAGTATCTACGGAAACAACCGTGCAGATGAGGCTGCCCAATCTGCTCATGATGGCCTCCACTATGTGGCTATACCATTATCCAGAACAGGCACAGCTACAGGGCTTCGGGCGCTTGCACATGAACTTACACTTGCACAGTGGACTCGACGGAATTTACCAACGCTTGTCTCCACAAGTTGGGTCCAAATCTATGGCTACATCTTCTGTCAGGACTATGTAAAGCTGAGGAGATGCTTCTGCGCCCCTTGTGGCTTGGCATAGCCTTTACGAATGCTTACTCATTTTGGATTAGAATGGCCAACATTCCTACCTGCGATAACTGTAGATGCAAGCAAACAATCGCCCACCTTCTCTGTGAGTGTCCTTGCATCAGTGCACCCAGGAGAGAACTTTCAAAAGTGTTAGATAGTCCTGACAAACGCCCTTTGTTCGAGGAATGGGTCCTGGGAGACTGGTCGAGACCGTCCTCAGCCCAGAAGGCTTTGAAAGCGTTGTTGTGCTTCTTACGGAGAATTGGTCCTAAAGACAGACTTTAAACTGTGCTGTATTCTCCTTTCCATCCTTTTTCCTCATTATTCTTTTTTTGCTCTTATTTCCTTTTCTTTATAACATCTCTTTTCTATTATCTTTTATTCCCTTTATACCCTTTCCCCAGCACAGTGTAGCCAGCCAGTCTGAGAACTGGCTAACCTCCCTGTCTTTCCATCTATTCCTGCTTCACTACTGTCAACTGCTGTATTTTTAGTTTGCCCTTTTTGATTAGCATGCACGTGAAACTGTCGCACACTTTACACATGAGTGTTCGTCGCTTGATGTCCTGCCTGTAAGCTCTCCTTAGAGACTGAAGACCAACTCCAGCAACAAATGGCTGTCGAAGCACACAAAAGAAGTGCGCGCAATATCTATGTAGAAAGCAGGCAAACCTATTTGAATATCACAACCGTTGCTGTGTCAAACGAGTTAGCAAGCTGACTTGTGCTGCGCTGACTCTACTGATGCCTGCATCGGTAGCACATTCTCATTGGTGCCGAGGTCATATGGCCGCTTCGAGGCTCCAATGCAAGCTGCCTTGGCTGCTGTTCAGAACTCGATACATACGAGATGTCTGTAAACATCAACCAGCTTCATAAATTCATGCCAAGCTGTGTTTGCCTTCAAAAGTAAAGGAGCTGTGCAAGGGTAAAGAAATTGAAACTAAAACTGGTGCCAAACTCTGTAGGACTACATTGCATATGAGTGCGTGTACCCCCATAGCTTTTGCTTCATAGTCAAGAAAAGCTGTATGCAAGTATTGGACACTTTGATGACAATGCCGACACTGAACTGGCAACACTGCTGTCAATTCAAGTTATCAGACATAACAAAGTGCTGTACTCATTCAATCCTAACACACTTTTTTCCAAAAAGTTTCGCTAAGGTGTGAAACATGTTAGATACGAGTGTGATCGCAAAACGGTAATAGGTGGTGGAAATCCCACTCCCCGACCTCCAGTCCCACCTTCCAATCTCGAAGGCCGTGGTGTCCAAATTGCACATCCAGCGACCTCATAGTTTTTTGAAGTTATTTTCCAAGCAAACACAAGTTGATTTTCCTGTATCTTGCCATGAAAATCTAGTAAGGGAACAATGGATCATACTGAACTTTGCATTTTTGGAAGTATAAAAATTGGGCTGCGTGTTATGGTCAAGCTTATTGCATTTTCCATTTCTGGCCATGAAAAGTTGGGTGTGTATTACAATCGAGGTAGCATTGGAATCAAGCAAATGCGGCATATCTAAAATCTGCTTTATCGTTATCTGTGCCTATGTTTGTTAAAGGTGTTGAATATGTAACAAAGGTATTTTTGTGCCACATGTGGCTTTGTTATGATGAGGTGTGACAAGGTGCAATTTAGCATCATTGCTTTCATTTATCCACATTGAATCTCTCCTTGCCTAAGTTTTCTTGCTTAAAGAAAAACTTCTGTCTTATGTTTAATAGTACTTGTACATGAAGTCTGAACATTCAAAGTTGGTTTCATACCGTTTGCTTCCCCAGGATTAAATTTGTGGGCCAGTTGTAAAAAACAGGAACATGTTGCCCATTGTGAGGGAAGACCTCCGTATCTGCACATTTTCTAATTATGTGCCCTTTGTCTTGTAAAGAAAAATTAAAGAAGTAATTTAACTCTGTTTCATCTTCCCTTAGCTCTGAATGCTCCTGGATTCTTTCACCAGAAGACAAGTAAAGCTGTTATTTCCCAGAGTCCTCCTTCTAACTAGTGCAGCCATGAAAAAAAAAATTATTCAAAATATTTTTTCAGTCATTCACTGCTGCTGGCTAAGCTTGCTGCATTTGTTCTCTAATGATGCAGCGAGCCATGCACCACTTGGAACCCAGGGCCGACATGATCAACGTCGAGGAAAGTGATGATGATGATGATGACGATGACGACGACGATGATGACGATGATGATGACGATGACGACACACGGGACTCTCACCTGGTGATTGCGGAAGAGGAGCGGCGGCCACCGCCCAAACGGGGTGGGACAGCACCATCTGCGAGAGGAAAAGCGAGCACTACCTCCAGGGCCAAGGCTAGCCGCCCAGTCAAGAAGACCAACGATGATCCGGAGTACGAGGAGCCCGTTCCCAAGAAGGGCACCAAGAAACCTGCCACACCTAAGGCACCAGCCGCATCCAAGAAGGCACCTGCCAAGGAGGTGAGCCTGCATTCTTGCTAACCGAATTTGTGCTTGCACGAAAACAGTGTGGCACTTTTTTTTTTTTTTTTTTTGTGAACGTATCAGCTCGACCGAGCACCTTCAATTGTATTCGAAATCGCGCTTCTATTCTGTCCCGAATTTTAAAGAATTCCCCCCCCATTTTCTCCCCTCAATGTTTGTTGAGTTTAGCCACCATGCCAGTTTCAATTTTCAGTTCAATTTTAGTTTCGAACATGTATAAATTTGTTGGTTGCCTCCTTGGCAAGAAAACCTTGTCAAATATCTTGATAGGGCCAAGGAACCCCTGGAGTGTGACAGAACACAAGAAATATGAAAATATTGTGGTGACTGAGCATTATGATATAAAACATGATTGAGCCATCGCAGTGGAATTTGTCCAGAGAACAGCATTTACAAACATCCTTGTGAAAATGATGATAATAAATTTATATGCCAAGTGCGCGAAATATGGAAACATTTGAGCACATGAAAACCTGTGCGTATACAGGTTAGACATAGAAAGAATAGTGAACAGAATGAACATTTTAGATAGAGTGTACCTTTGCCATACAATCGCACAGCTGGTATTCCTTGGTATTCCTAACCTAACCTATTTTGCAATCTGTCAGTGTCTAACCTCTTTCATGGTCACTTGGTAGACCATTGGGCTGCTGTGCTGAGGGAATTAGGTTTGAAAACAACTGCTGGACTAAATTAGGTCACTTCCCATTCCCATACCTCTCTACAAGAAGACCAGGCTAGAGCTACAGCGGTTGCAAAGCACCTGAGATGATTCAGCAGTTGATGACCCGCCATGGTTGCTTAGTGGCTATGGTGTTGGGCTGCTAAGCATAAGGTCGCGAGATTGAATCCCAGCCATGGCGGCCATGTTTCTGTGGGGGCAAGAAAAAGTGTATTAGATTTAGGTGCAAATTAAAGAACCCTTGGTGGTCCAAACTATTCCGGAGTCCCCCTCTAATACGTGCTTCATAAGCAAGTGGTGGTTTGGCACGTAATACCCAATAATTAAATTTTTCACCGGTTGTTGAACTCGCGGAGTGATGCGCTCTGATGGTAGTTGTTCCCGAAACAGAAGATTCCAGAGTCTGTACGGATTTTACTGAACTTACCCATCATGTAATAAGGAAATGGCAACCAACTCCTTCTGTTGAGCACACACTGGGACTAATCGATGGTGCCTTGGTATTTTCAAAACCTTATGCTACTTCTGCATTTGGCAAAATCCACTCAGTAATGAAAGCAAGAAGCTGATCACTTTCATCTCGTCGTTTGTGTACATGTCAGCTGATTCTGCTGTGAGCATGCAATTTTGTAGAGTAGTTTGCTGGGCCAGTTGGTGCATGGTGAACGTATAATGGTTTCCAACTGGCCCAGCAAACTACTCTGCTAAACTGCTTTTCTTCGCTCGCGTCCGTACTTGCTGGAAACCATTATCGTGAGCATGCAAGTTGTCACCACACCCTGCACGTGAGTCACTTCTGTGAACAACATGGGAATCATCACTGCATTCCTTTTGTATTGTGCTCTCGTTTCATGCATTGTTTCCAGCCTTAAAATGTTGAAATGTTGAGGCACGGGATAGAACGAAATGTTTGTTTTGGAAAAAGCGCACGCGTGCTTCCTGCTTACTATGCCTGCGTTCTGACGCCAACTACTCGCAGTCATGAGTGAACTCTGTTCATATGTCTTAAGGTCTTAAGGAGCATAACACCACACTTTATTTAGTAAGTGGATGTCTACTGCAATTTACACTGCCCATAAAACTATGAGTTTTACTCTGTGTATTAGTTGAATACTTTGCCTTTTGGGGGTAACTGCAACATTTTTTAGTGGCATTGGATCGTGTGTTTTGCTAGATAGTATGTTTCCTTTCCATGTCTTTTTTTTTTTTCAAAATGTATGAATGAGATTCTACTGTAGTTGAGCTTTTATTTGCTTATGATTTCCTTTTGCAGAAAGCAAAGACGAGGCCTATGACTGCGTACATGTTGTGGTGCCAGGAATATCGTCGCAGGATTGTCAATGACAACCCTGACCTGGGTACGCATGCCAGTTTACCTGCATTTGCATATTTGACATGGAATGCTAATTATTTTCAGCGCCTATCTATTACACGGTTGTGGTGAACGAGAAATGTACGACAGACACTGTGGAGCATCACGTTAAGTTTCATTGGGATAGCTGCCTCTAATGTAGCCTACCTTACGACATGTGTGTAGTTATTAAACAAGAAAAAAAGAAATGGCAAAACAAAGTTATGTTGCTTTATTGTTTGCAATTTGAGTACTAAAACAGAACGCCTGTTGGTTATGATGAGGGACCACCCAAGCAAAATAAGCTAAAGCAGCATGAACTAGACATCATTCAGCGTTAATGTGACGCATTCTTCTCTGAGTCAAGCCAGTTTTATTGTACCTCTTTGTTTTTGAGGCTCAACTATCGCCATCTGCAGTCAAGGATGGGGAAGTAGCTGACACTTTGGTTGGCAGCTGCTCATGAGACAGCAGGGGAGGACCAGCCAAGCACATTGAGCAAGAACAGTGTCAACGTGCAGTCTTGAATAGCAACACGAAGTCAGCACGAAGTTTCGCTCTGGTGCCATTGTATATTCTGACGTTGCGGCACGTGCGTTTTGATGTACCCGGCAGTTTAAATGAGGTAGTAGAGTGCTTGAAAAGGTAAACGTTTGCTCATTTGCTCGCTGATCCATTAGTTTGCTTGTTCAACGTCTTAAAACAGTGGACAATAGGAAAACTCAAAGCGCGTCTTGGGCCGCTGAGGTTTCACCAGCTCAATATGCACTGTCATCATGTGCTGCAATGCACAGTGCTTCACATAATGTAGATGTCAGTTACAGTTGAGTATGGCAGTTTTTGATTATCTGAACATCATTCCATTGAATAAATATAAAGTTGCACTCTGTAAAAGCTGTGCAGAGCATGCCATTGCTTAAACAATGTGTCCTTGGACATGTTCCAGATTTTGTCTCTATAAGCAAGAAGCTGGGAGAAGCCTGGAAGATGCTACCAGAGAAGGAGAAAATTGTAAGCTTTCTCTTCTTTTCAGGACATGAGAAATGTTTGTCTGTTCAGTAGTTAAATGTTTTCTGGGGCCATATTGTCAGTTGATCACAGGTTACCACTGGCTCCGATATTTATGACTTAAGGAGAGGCCTTTGTCAATGCGCCCTATGCAGTGAAGCTGCACTAATTTTGACATGCATTTCGAACTGGTCACATTAAAAGATCATATTATTCACTATTTGTCGTGCATTCTAGAAATTTTGGCACCACATCATCGTTACAGAGTCAGCAGCTATCTAATAAAGCATAAGAAGCCAGATAAGAATTTTTGCGTCAATACTCCTTCGAATGTTCGCTTGAGCAATTAGTGTCCGTTGAAAGCAATACTTATACCATAAATGATGGCCCATAATATAGCCCCTGCTTTCATGTCAACTATTCTTGGACT
This sequence comes from Dermacentor variabilis, assembly GCF_050947875.1. NCBI lineage: Eukaryota > Metazoa > Arthropoda > Arachnida > Ixodida > Ixodidae > Dermacentor > Dermacentor variabilis. Next base: position 51,102,682 of record NC_134577.1, read on the forward strand.
TTGTTAGTGCTGGATATATTTACTTTCTTCATTGAATTGTAGGCATGGCGCCGTAAGGCCAAAGTTCCGGCCACCAAAGGTTCAATGCTGATCAGCACCGGGCGGCCTTCAAACACAGCCACATCAACGCCTGCCACGACCACCGCTCCTTCCACAACCACCACGGCCGCCTCACAGGGACGGGCTTCAGGTGGAGCCACGAAAGCGGCCCCCTCGGGAGCCGCGACGCCGGCCACGACTCTGGTTTCAGCTCAGGAAGATGCCAGAGCCATGGCCTCTACCGGGGAGGGCCCACGGTCACTTGGCATTGGCCCGGTCGACGTAGCTGCTCACCTGAAGCTCCTGGGCGAGTCACTGAGCACCATCGGTCAACGACTGACTGAGCATGAGGTACATACAATGCCTCTTTTGGTTCCTGCTTCTGGTACATTACTTTTTTTAGCAGTAATAGTTATTACATTTTAAGTTTCTAAGCTGACTATTCCTGTTAGTCAAAGACTTGACCCCATAAGGACTCTTCGATTTTTGAAGAAACAGTGCCACATTGGCTAAGTTTTGAATCATATGAATTACTTCAATAACATAATTTTAAGAAGTCGTGGCTCACTGTTATCAACTGTCACGAAAAGTATAGTGATGCCCCGCAGTACATGAAATGCATAAAGCCATATGTAATACTGAAAGTCTTGCCAAACAAAAGTGAAGGGGATAGCATATCTACTGCCACCTATGTTGCGAAAAAAGAAACCACCACTTGTCATCCTCTGCACACCAAATAGGCCATTCAGAAAGTGATAAAATACCAATGATGAATGAGAAGCCAAAAAAGTGATCGCACGGTTGCACATTAAAGACGGAGCTACGTTCATGTGAAATGATGTAGCATTACTCACATGCCATGCACAGTGAAACCTCATTGAAGTGTAGTTGGCCGGAGGTTGGAAAAAGTCTGTACTAAATCGAAGCGCGAGATCACCCACTTACCTGCCAAAACGGAACTACGAGAGAGTGTGATGAAAGGGCAGAAAACATGCAGTATTTATTCACTTCGTGCGACAAAAGTATGTTGTATTTTTGTTTGATGCCGAGGCAGGCTAGGAGCGATGATGCCGACCTCAAACTCACTCAATCTATGAGCCAGCTTTTCCGCCAGCCCCCGCTTCTCGGCAAACACCCACATGAGGCTGATGTAACGAGCAGCATCTGCCACTGTCGGGCCTGAATCGCCCGTGTTGTCACTTTCTGTGCTGTCCTCATTACTGTCGTTAGGCAACACTTTGGCAATAACAGAGGCAACTATGGCGAAAAGTTGAGCTTTGAAAAGATGAACCTCATAACTGACGTATCTTCACAGTTGCAGCAGTATTGCTGAGCAACTTCTCCTTTGCATTCTAAATGCCACACACCGTAGTCAACGGTAGATCCCTCTCGAGTGCCAGCGCCGACTTCTTCCTGCCACATTCAACAGCACGAACAATGTCCAACTCTTCTTCTATGCTAAGCACCCTGTTTTTGTCCTAGCTACAACACCACAACACTGGCCACAACCATATGCCAACCAACCAACTCTGGCACGACACCGAAATGATGTTGATGTGGCTTCACCCTTCCAAGCGCCCTCTGAGTTTGCGCTTGGAGGCCATTCTGATCTCTGAGGCTCGTTGCTCTGCTGGGCCAACGTACCACCGTGATTCTGCGACAAAAAGTAGAAACACTACATGTTAACCAATACGTGTGCAATAAGCTGGTACGGTTTATGCGGATACAAAATGCGTTATGTTCAACGGGCGCTGAGTTGGGGATTTGAACCAAACTACTGTTTAACCCTTTCAGGGTCGATATTTTTATTGCAGATTCCAATTCTTCTGAGGGACCTACTTAAAAAAAAGTTTGTAATTTTTCTAGGGTGACCATAAAGTGAGAAAAAAATATTTTGCATTGGTATATATTTACTGTTTATTCATGAATAACAACAATAAAAAAAGGAAATAAACTTATAAGAATTAAAAATTTGATGCATTGTTATACGCATAGTTCAAGGCTTAGAAAATGCGCACACGAGAATATTTTGCAAGTGTCAAATGTTCCTGCTCTTACACTAATATTTATGCCCATAGCATAATCGAACTGTGTAGGTGAGCGCACTCAAGAAAACTGTGTGCCCGTCAAAAAAGCAAAACATGTGACAAACTTTCGCTAATCTTCATCTTATTGCCAACCAGAGACGAATAGTTTTCGTGACTCTCAAAAAAAAAAAAAATGAAGGAAGGAAGCGCATGCACGGCGGCATGCTTCCTATGCGCACCCCTGTGAGCACTAAACGAACAAGACACAGGCGGTCGCCCTTTGAGCGATTAGTAATGAGATGGCCATCAGTTTGCGAGCACAAGAAGCCGAAACCACCTGCAGAAGAAAACCCAAACCGCTGCCCGCGCGCTTTTTAAACGTACAGACTGCACCGTAAGTACACGGCATCAACCATTTTGGACTTGTTCACGGCGCCGTATATTCACGTCATTGACCCTCAAAGGGTTAACCGGGTACAGTTTAACGAGGTTTTACTGTATAGATACAGTGCAATATTTACAGGCCATCAAAATCAACAGAAGGCCCTTTGCTGGTCCATTTGAGGCATTAGTACATTTGCATTTATTTTGTGCAGACCCATTTGCTTTTTTTGTTTTGTAAGTATTGATGTGTATTGTTACATAATGAATATTGGAGATAAAAAATACATTTTCATGTCAAATGGGCACCTTCATTATATTATTTATTTATTTATTTACTTAATTATTTATTTATTTACAAGCACTGCCATCTTGCATAGGCAAGACATAGAAGTAGTGGGTACGTGATTGTTGAAAACAAAGAAAGATTAATACACATAATTGGTTAGTTGCGTAACAAATTGATCAAGAAGCAATTCACGCAAGGACGCTTCAAGGTTATTCCAAAGTTCAATGGTGTGGGGGAGAAGGAAGGAAGGGATGGTTTAAGGAAAACAAAGTTCAACGGATGGGTCTGCCTGGTATGGGGTGTTGTACACCTTGTGAAAACAGTGGGGGATATAATGTGGGATTGTTGATTAACTATTTTGTGCAGGAGAATAATGCGCTCGCCCTACGTCTGATTGCTAGTGGTGACAGTGATAGCTCCACTGCATAAAAGGAAAGTGAGAAAAGGTGATCATAGCGGCAAAAAATAAGTCGAACAGCTTTCTTTTGCCCTGATTTCAGTTTGTCTACATCACAGACTAGATTATGGGACCAGACAGTGGACATGTATTCAAGTATTGGTCTTACCAAGCTTTTGTAGACAGTCAGTTTGCATTCCTTATGTGCACTCTTAAGGGTTTGCCTTAAATAGCACAACTTTCGCTGTGCTTTCACGCACATTATGTCTATGCGCCTGGGTCATTTCAAGTTAGTCGTGAAGGTTACGCCTAGGTATTTATATTGCTTAGTACTGGCCAGCATATTATAGTTGTAACTATATGTAAAACTTAAGAGTTTGTTTCTTATTTGTAAAAGTCATTGATACAGTTTTCTTAAAATTTATAGCCATCTGCCATTCTTCGCTCCAGTCATAGAAGAGTGAAAACGACTCATTTAGTTTCTGTTGATCAGTTCGGTTATATACACTGGTATAAAGCACGCAATCATCGACGTATAATCTTATTTAATGGAAGAGTCAGCAGTGGCCTCAACAACATCATTAATATAAATAAGAAACAAGAGTGGCTCCAGGATCGAGCCTTGTGGGACCCCCGAAGTCATATAGATTGTGGCCGACTGTGAATAATTACAATCAGTGTACTGAGACCTTGAATGTAAATAATCAGTTAACCAGGCAAAGAACTTATCTTGTTTAATGAGTAATCCGAGTTTATAGAGGAGCTTATTGTGACATATTGTATCAAATGCTTTTGAGTAGTCTATAAATATTGCGTCTATCTGTCCTCTCAAGTTTTATGCCGAAGCAATGTCGTGAGTGAATTCAATTAGTTGTGATTCGGTAGAAAAGCCTGACCGAAATCTGTGTTGAGCCTGAGATAGAAAGTTATGTTTGGTGAAGTACTCCGCAATATATTTGTGAATTATATGCTCTAACAATTTACAGCAGGATGATTTCAAGGATATTGGCCTATAGTTTGGTATGATATGCCTGTTGCCATCCTTACGAACTGGAATGATTCGAGCATTTTTCCAGAGTAGAGGTACAGTTGATGTTTCCAATGACTGCTTAAAAATTACTGTTAGGTATCGCGAGCTCCATTCGTAATAACGTTTTAAGAACACATTTGGAATAACATCTGAACCTTCGCTCGTGTCTAAATTTTGCAATAGGTTGTGCACACCAGAAGCTGCTATCTCTATGGTTGGGAAGGGGGATAATATTGTGGTGGTATTAAAAGGGGGAGTGGTTCCGTCATCCAAAGTGAAAACGACCTTGAAGTGATCACTGAGGGCCTGAGAAATGGTGGAAGAATCAGAGCAAGGCACACTATTGAGAATAAATGAAGAGGGCTTCTGATGTGGAGCAACAACTGCTTTCCAAAACTTGGCTGAATTTTCTTTCATGTAAGTGACGAGAGTATTGTTTAAGTAAAATGTTTTGCCTCAGTTATTTTAGCTTTTAGTGTAGCTTTTAGAGATGTCAGTAGGCAGGTCCCGTCGGGAGAAGGAAAGCTACGAGACTTCCGGTGCCTCTTAATGCGGCGAATGAGTTGGATTACTTCTCCCGCGTACCAAGGTTTTTGACCGTCGCACTCTATACACTTGTAGGGGATGTAATGATGTATGCAATGCTTTACTGTGCCACAAAACATCGCCAGCAGTCTGTCAACATTGCAAGAATTACTACATGATAAGAAGTCATCAAACGATGAAGCAAGCATGTCAGTAATAGAGTTGTCGTCGGCACAGGAAAAATCAAGAACGTTTCTATAGGATGGCTCCTAAGGTGCGCATGCGACATTAAGCGTAATCAAAGCAGCTTTGTGATCAGATAGTCCATCGATGACACTGCAGCTATGACCATGTTGTGCTAGTTGTGCGTCTATAAATATGAGGTCCAGGATAGAGGCTTTGCGGGTGGGTGTGGTCATGGTTTGAGTCAAGTAAGAAAAATGTGCTGTGCTAATGAGCGAATCGCATAATGCCTTATCACAGCCAGTTGGAGAGAGTGATAGCCAATCTATCCCAAGCACATTAAAATCACCACAAATAACCAACTTACAGCAGTTAAGTCTATTTTCATGGATATAAATCATTCATTTCATTGAAGGCATCACTGTCAGTGTGAGGAGCACGGTAAATGGCACCAACAGCAACAACAAGAGCGTGAAACCTTATCTTAGACCAGACCGATTCCAGGGGCAAGAAATCTGGTAACATGGCGAACTCAAGATGATTTCTAATAAATAGGTCTACACCACCTCCTCTACCAGTGGTTCTACCTTTGCGTAATACGGTGTAACCTGGAGGAAGAAACTGGAGGAAAAATGGGTTTTGACTGTGGATGTTTGCTACTCCTTACCTTGCACCAAACTATAGCACTCAGCATTGGCACGCACTCAACTTTGACGAGCACACCCTGCTCCTACTCTCGCAGGGCCAGATAGCAGTGTCGGGGAGTCTCTCCGTCCTGCTTGACTCAACGCTCTGCGCCCTAGGCCCACTCCTCTGTCTGACAGCTGTCGGAAAGGAGATGAACGGATGTTCAAAGGAAACGCTCACCAGGATTCTCAACAACATCGCCTACGTCATGCCTGGCCTCTGAATCTGCTCTCTCTGGCCAACGCCAGAGGTGGCAGCAGGCCAGAGATGGCTACTACCTTCATCCTTTGCAGCACTGTCCTCTTGCACAGCTCAATATAGATGACATGCTAAAACCGCGAGTGTGTTCTTTCATACATCACGTCTGACCTAACCAAGGCGGCTGAGCTCTCGCACTAGAATTGTAAATGAGCAGTCAAAGTGGTCAGCCTGTGCCACCAACCTTGCAGCCCTCTATTTCTCGCAACATCCGAGATTTTTAAAGCACACTTTTCATCTTCAACAGTGCTACTGGAAGAGAATCTATTCGTCTTGCTTAGGGTAAGCTTATGTGCATGGGAAACCTGCTTAACAAATTTCATGCATCGTCTATTTGGTGCCAAAAGGAGACTTGTCAGAACTTCAGGGTTGCTTTCTCCCATTGCCCCAAGCGGAAAATCATGAAGCTAAGACATTGGTTTTTGCGTCATGCAACATCTGGACTGTTGAGTTCCAATTGTCGCATTTTTCTATGCATGCCACAGTGGAGTGAGCACATTAACAAAATCAGCATTTCTGACGCATTTCCTAACTCCCTGTTCACTATTTGTGTGAACTAGCTCATATACTGTCAAGTTCGCCATGAGGGGAGTTTGCAAATATTCATTTTTGCCATACTCGTTGCTTTTATGCACCAGTTACATGCATCTTGAAAATCGGACATCCTTTATTCCCTTCACTACTGAACTGCAGACCTGTACATAATAACGCAGATGCATCAAGCCAGTTATTGTGGTTCTTGTCTGTGTGCTCATGGCACTCTGTTACGTCGAATAAAGTGGGGTAAAATTGAATCAATTGAATTTGTGGCAGCTGACTCGTACTTAATTTCAGAAAGCAGCAACTTTGGATATTGACTAAATGTACATAGCACTGTGTACTTGCCATGCAAGTCATCACTTTTTTTCTTTTTTTCTTAATATTGAAGCACATTTTTGATGGCTGTTTCAGCATTGATCTTCATCTTCTCATTCAGATAGCATTAAAGGAGTACCAACCCAACATTTCTATTTCTCATTCTTTTGCAGTAATTGAAGGTCCTAAAACCTGGATCTAAACCTTGAAGAATATACTGGCAGGTGCCAAAGTGCCCCAGCTAGTTTCCTATAAAATGGGTTTCGATTTTGGTGTCCAGGACTATTGTTCTTAGTACCTTGGGGTACCCAAGGGGTGATCCAGTGCATCTCATCATGTACACCTCATGGGTACCAGTTTCGGTACCCATTTTGGCACCCAGGAGGTAGATGCATCATGACATCACAAGATACGCAGGGTCACGTTTTCTGTGACCACTGCAGCTGCTGTACAAGAGCACAACCATAAGAATTGTGTACAGCGCTCTTTACTGTGTAATTTAAAGAGATGCGATTCTGAGGTTTTACATGCCAAAACTACAATCAGATCACGAGGAACATAGTAGTTGAGGACTCTGGATTAATTTTGACTACTTGGGGCTCTGTGACGAGCTCCTAAATCTAAGTGCATGGGCCTTGCATTTCGGCACCATCCGAATGCGGCTGCTGCGGCCGGGATCAAGCCCATGATCTTTAGCTCTGCAGAGCATCAAGCATGCCACAGCTAGGGCAGCGGGTTTCACTTTTTTTTTGCAGCAAAGCTGTTTACCTCTACCAACCGGTGATTTTCTTGTCATGGTCCACGGAAAACTCGGCTCCATCACCTGGCCACCGTCACGGGAACCGCACTCGATCTCGCTTGCCTCTCTCAACGTGAGATCGCTTGGTCTTCGTTCCAAAGACCTAATGCATGACTTTGTGCTCAACAAGGTTCAGATGCTGTGTCTCTCGGAAACATGGACGGACATAGTTGCCGAAGTGACCGGCTACGTTGGAATAACGGCCACAAAACGAAGTGACAACCGCTCTGCCAGAGTCGCCATCTACGCAAGAAAAGAAGTGTGCGTGACCGCGCCACGTTTAAGTCTGACCCGGTCGACTGCGGCGATGTGTGTGCCATGAAAACCCGCGATAGAATCGTCGTCTTCACAGTGTACATTTTGCCGAGTACTTCCAAGGCCGACGTAGAGTGGTTCATGCAAACGCACTTCACTGTGTTGACGAGAGATAAGATTTCGCCTTTCGTCATCGTGGGGGTCTTTAACGTCGACGTTTCGAAACAGGAAAACAAGTTGTTTGCAGACTTTGTCTTCGACGAGTTGGTACCAAAGTGTTACACAGAAAAGAAACTACCAACCAGCATCCATGCCTCTTGTGTTGACTAACGTTGGCGAAGAATGTTGCAACTGTCAGAACCGAAGACCGCATTGTATACCACAGCGATCATGAAGCCGTTGTGATTGGTGTTGTGCAATAAATGGTTATACAACGCATTTTACGTTGTACTCATTTTATTGGTTAGGCTAGAATAGGTTAAGTGGATGGTCACAGCTTCGCTGGCAATCCACCTTCACAGAGAGGATTGGGCCTTCAAACTTTTTTTAATGGACATATGTTTTTTATTATTGAAATTAAAACAAAAACAGATATAGTCGCCTTATAATATTGATGGCTACTGCTTTTCGCATAACAGAAATAACAGTATAAAAAATATATGTAGTAAGAAAATGAAAAGAAGCCTCGTCATTGAGCGAGATATCCACAGCACACGGTCCTGTTCACCCATGAACACACACACATATATATAGGCAAATGCAAGTCACACCACAATGAGGACATCATCATTTAATGAACATCATGCATAGCCTTGCTACATGAAGTCACAAGTTTAGCTATGCAAAACAATGTCACGATAATGTTGATGACAAGTTTGGCCTTTTGATACCCAACTTTAGTGTCGAATGACAAGCATTTTCAAACCATATACTTTACATGTGAAAAGCACGTGGTGTTTTACAAGTCTTTAATGATGTGTCAGCACTCCTTTCAGGACATTTGCAATGTTTTTAAAAAAGCTGATAGGCCATCTCCATGTGTACAGTTCTACACAGTTTGCAGCAATGACTGTTGTCAAAGGTGAGGTCTGTGTTTTGAGGAAAGAAAAACAATTAGACACATCTAACGGACCAGTAGAGGGCCTGCCTAATAAATTGGATAGACATAATGTGCTGTAGGTCACTGGCACTGCATTTTCAATTGGTCACTTATGGCAGGGATGCTGTCATTTTGGCATGACGTTGTTCATTGCCTAACCTCTCCGGAATAACTAGTGGTATTAGGGAGCTTTAGAAACAAGTGCACCCAAGCATCCTTGCAGACCCAAAACCCCCCTGCTTGTTTATTATTTTGTGTGTTCCTTTTGCATTCTTTTATATACTTTCTCACGTTTTGTATGCCTGGCGGCTTCCGTCCTCCACCGTGGGTGCACAAAACCTAAAACAGCCTGTTGCCAATGACAAGCAAGTGCTGACATTTTGCTTGCTGCACTGAAGATTCACCTAATGTGAGCACTACCACAGCGAAACCTTGATGTTACAAACAGATATAACAAAGTAAATTGAAAATTTATTTGGCCATGCTTTATTTCAATGAGTTTTGCACCATTAGAACAGAACCAAAAATTCAAGATCTGTAGCAACATGACAGCGAAGGGCAATTTCGTTCACTTACAGCTAAAAAATATGTAATTCTGGTAGCAAAAATGTCACATACTTGGCAAGAGCAATTTGAAGCAACACATTCCAGACCTATGTGCGCGCTTTGGCCAGTTCTTAAGCTGACCTACAGCCAGCGAAGCAGTTTTCTGACCCCATGTGGTTACACAAATCGTATGGTTGTATATTACCCTCGTTGCACTATACCAATGGTAATATGAAGTGAAAATTGACATGAGAACCTTTGCTGGCCCATCAAAGGATCACACCTGTGCTTCTTTTGCAGAGAACCAATCGCAATTTGTTTAGATGATGTGAGCATGTACACTTGCGCAGTGAAATGCCGATAATTCGAACTGCTTTGCTGGCCCCTACGAAGCCCTATGTCGGGACCCATGCAAAAAGCTCCCGCAAATTTGAACTCTCAAAAACGACGCAGCGGTTATTAGAAAAAAGTTGGCTGCAGCTTAGCTGAGCTAACCCCGGATATGCAAAGCAGAAGCTTGGTTTAGCCTGATTAAGTCTTGGTTTCACTTGTTTAACGTTTGATTTAGCTGTAATTAATATACTTAGCTATACAATTATTGTTAAGCCAGGTATGACGGCTGTGTCTAGGTCGGTGGCTAGATATGATTGTGATAAGGCCTGGGTAGACACGCATCGTTCGACAGTGCAATGGCTGTTGTGCCACAGGGAAAGCACAAATGCTAGACATGCAAAGAGACGCCGCGAAAATGCACAGCGGCGAAGCACAAACGGACAGGGCACGAATGCAGTCGCTACATTGATTTCGACAGTGTGATGCCCGTTGCATTCTGGACCCTCTCCAGTTCAACAGCTCGCTGGGCGATATCCACGGGGTGGTCAGATGTCGCTTGCCGACGACGGCTGGAAGCCTCCATATGTTGTCATGCGCTGATGGAGGAGAGATCAGGCTTTTTAAATGTGATCCCAGTGACGGTTTCAGTTTTGCAAGCTGTACAGCAGGATTGATCGGGTACTGTATTTAAAGGGGCTCTCCCTTCAAACTTCGTTTTATTCGAATAAACTTACGGTCCTCTTGGAGCTCGAATTATCGAGATTCTGCTGTGATGAATATTGTATATAACAAAGGTATTTATATAACAAATGAATCATTGAACAATGAACAAATGAAACTCGAATTGTAGTTTCTAAGAGATAAATAAAGCTGATATCTATCAGTAATCTAAAACGTACCAGGGCACTTGTACTTTGCACATCATTAGCCTGCACGAAACGACAAACGAAAAAAAAGGTGATCAGACGTTTCTTGTTCAACAATAAACGAAACTGTGTCGTGTTGCTGAGGTCACACATTCATATGGTCTCGGCATGAGGGCACCAAGATATCGCCTAGAAATTTTACATGTGTAAGACAGTTGTGGGCTCAATCCCAACCACTGGCTAGAGTATGCAAGTATTTGACTGTGATTTGATATTCAGTTATTAGTAAGTTTATGTTTACATCGCAGTCACCGAATCCAGATCTAATTGTTCTGTGAACCAGTCAGAGGTAAAATTTGGAGGTCTATAAATTGCCTATGAAGGAAACTGCAAAAGTTAGACGGCACATACGAAGACGATGGTAAAGCAATGTTAACAGGCAAAGATAACCATTTATTCTTAGTAACACAATGGTGCCACCACCCACTTTTTCTTTATGCGTAAAAAAGTGTTCATGGTAGCCAGACTGCAAATATTATGTTGTCAGTTCGTGAGGAATGTTAATTATCGTTAATAAGAACCTGTCAACAAATTCGTTAATAATGCCAACAACCGTAAGAAACCCAGGCAAGCGTTTGTGAATACTTCTGTTGACATGGATGGTACTAAACTGACCTTAGGCTCCCCATTATAAGCACATTTCTCAAGCTAATAAAATAAACAGCACAAGTTGTTCATTGTCATCAGAAAATACATATAGGAGCAATCAATTTCTATGTACCTGTTATAGCTAATGGAAATCAGTGGGTTGCAGCACACAAATTGCCGGTCACCCTCTTTCATGAATGTAAAAATTTTTTCTTTCTTGATCCATGCAAACTTGAAGTTCTTTGCATTTGCTGTTGCACATGTGGCCAAGAACAGTTTCCTGTACATCTTGGTCAAATTTTCTAAGAAAAACGCAGTAGCTAATTCATCTGCAGCTTTCCTCGAGCAACGAGCCATCCGTCGCACAATGTGGCAGTAGTAAACCTGACAATGACTGTTGCTGGTCTATTACCAAGGAATGGCAGCCTATGTGGCGCAAGCACCTGACTAGGGTCAGACAAGGTAACGCTGAGCTTTCTTAATCAGCATTAGCCGTAATGCCACCAACTAGATTTTCATTAGGATTTGCAGGCATACCGTGTATTTCCAAGGCTTGACGAATTGCTGTGTTGCCCGGTGTCATTAATTTTGTCCCGCAACTTCATAATGACCGACTGTTTGCTGGACAGAGTTGACTCTAGAATTGCTGCCTGAGATGAAAAGGATGTCACCTTGGCGTCGGAAGCTTCACAGAGAGCAAGTTCATCATAACATCCAGACATGAAATCAGTTGACTGCACTACTTCTTCAGTTATTCACAGCATTTCTATTTCAGACTTTAAAGCCAACGGTTCATCTGGCTTTGCATGTACAAGGGAAATAGAAGCAAGCCGCTTATCGATTGGATCCACTGCAGATAACCGCTTGTTAATCACTGCAATCCCCGCAGGGGCGTCTGCGTCAGCAGGCGTTTGGTGTGTTGCGACACCACGTACCCGAGCATACGAGGGTTGGCCCCTCCCGGGTCTAACTGTGCGCGGCTTAGCCGTGTCCGGGGAAAAGGGGATCCTGGGGGTTGAGCTGATGCTGGGCGTTTGGACCTTTACGGCCCCTCGGCGGAGGCAACACACCTCTTTGGCCTCGGCTTCACGTAGAGGCACCTCCGGACTGACCCAACCGGGGGAAATCGGTAGTTGCCTTTTCCTGTCTCTCTCTCTCTTAAACCTTCGTCTTTCTCTCTCACTTTCCACCTGTCCTGTCTTCTTCTCACTTCGTTTACTTCCAATTCTCCAGGCAGCAAGGGTTAACCTGGTGTAGTTCATCCAACCTTGGATCTATTATATTGGGTTATAGTAGCTATGTACAGCTGGCATCTGTGTTTCCTTCGGGTCTCGCAGCGTCCCCTTGTTGGGCTCGGTGGTGGGTGGCTGGCATAGCTGCCGAAATGTTATAAGTTATTGATGGCTTTAAGCACCTTTCCCCAAATTCCTGATCGCCCTCTTTCGGAAAAAGGGCGCACCGAAGGAACTTTTCAATTTTTTGCCCAACGCAAGGAATCCTTCCCGCGCTACCACGTCATACATAGTCAGTGCCCCGATAAGACAGTAACAATCCTTTCACCATTCACCGTTGCGAAAGCTCTCACTGACGTTCTAGGTCCTGGATACAAAATCACAAAAATGGCTAGCGGCGACCTACTGCTTGAAGTACGTGACCAGCTCCAACATGAAAAGATTTCATGTCGAAGTCACAGTGACGCCACATCGCTCTATGAACACATCCAGAGGTGTGGTATCAGACGCCGATCTTTTGAACCTGAGTGAAGAAGAACTACTCGAAGAATGGAAGGAACAAGAAGTTGTCAAAGTACAAAAAATAACGATCAAGCGCGACAAAGAAATTCCTACAAAACATCTCATTCTCACGTTTGCTACAAGTGTTCTGCCAGAATCTCTCGATACAGGATACCCAAAAACACGAGTAAGACCATACATTCCAAATCCACGTAGATGTTTCAAATGTCATAGAGATTTGGCCATGGCTCACAAAGCTGCCGAGGCCGTCTCACTTGCGCAAAATGTGGTCAAGGACACGCTTCCTACAACTGCACTGGTGCACTCCACTGTGTGAACTGCGACGGTGATCACGCCACATATTCCCAATCATGTCCGACGTGGAAAAAGAAAAGGATATTATTACACTAAAAGTTAAAGAGAATATATCGTTTCAAGAAGCACGGAAACGTGTTTCATTTATTCATACCGCAGGCTATGTTGGTGCGGCGCGTAATGGGGCAGCGCCGCAGCAGACTCCGGCATCTGCCCGGCCCACAAAGAGTGTGGCCGAGGAGGTTGTGCCACCAGCCCCCTCGGCGATAGCAGCCAGCGCTGCCTCGCCGTCACAGAAAGAGGGCCCATCGACCTCAGGGTTGGTAGGCACGAAGGTCTCATCTGCTCAGGTGAAGCCTTCACGACAAAGGCGCCGCTCACAAGAGCGGACGTCCAATGCCTCTCAAGAGGCATTGGACACTACTTCAAGCCAGACGGCGCAGCCAGCGCCCAAGGACCGCCGCCAGTCTCAGGACTGCGGCAAGAAAGACAAACTCTGCATTACGGGGCCTAGGAAGGCTCTGTAATCCAAATCAATTTTCCTCTCTAAACACACAGCACACACACACACACACACACTATTAACTATGGAGACACAAATATTACAATGAAACGTCAGGGGTCTCCTACATAACCTCGATGATGTCAAGGAACTCTTGAGTAAATATAATCCAAAGGTGCTGTGTGTACAAGAGACGAATTTAAAACTTACACAGACAGGCTTTCTACCACAATTTAACATTTTTCGCAGAGACCGTGATGATGCTTTCGCTTCATCCGGTGGTGTCGCGATTATAGTTGATAAGCGTGTAGCATGTCAGGCCTTGGAACTCCGAATGCCTCTTGAGGCAGTTGCGGTTCGAGCCTTACTGTTAGGTAAACTCATTACAGTCTCTTCTGTGTACATACCACCCCACTATCGTCTCCAAAGAACAGAATTTCTTAGTCTAATCGATGAGCTGCCTGAGCCCTACGTACTCGTTGGAGACTCCCGATGCGATGTCAAAGGCCGCTTAATAGAAAATTTTCTTGTTTCTTCAGGTGCATGCATATTAAATAAAAAGGAGCCGACATTCTATAGCACAGCACATGACACTTACTCTGCGATAGATTTAGCTATCTGCTCGGCTACACTTGTACCATGCCTAGAATGGGAGGTAGTCAAAAACCCATATGGGAGTGATCATTTTCCCATCTGCCTCAAAACTTTTGAACAAAATGAATTCCTACCACACCCCCCTCAATGAAAGGTTGCATGCGCAGATTGGAAAAAATTTGAGGAAATCACCCAGATGCAGCGAAATGCAGATATTAGTGTGAACGATGCTATTGCTTATTTTACCGCTTTTATAATTGACGCTGCAATAGAGTGCATTCCACAAACGAAGGGGACTACAAAAAAGAGGCGAGTGCTGTGGTGGAATGAGCAATGCAAGAATGCGCGTAAGGAGCAAAACAAAGCCTGGCGTTTACTATGTCAATCTCCAACGGCAGAAAACCTCATCAACTTTAAGCACGTGAAATCCAAAGGCAGACGAACACGTCGTATCGCTAAAAGAGAAAGTTGGGAAAAATATGTCACAAGCATAAATTCCTATACACAAGAAGCAAAAGTCTGGAACAGGCTAAGAAAATTAATTACTTGACAAACCTACAACATGCCTTTGGTTGATGATAAAGGCCACAGCCTTCAAGATCAGGCGAACACTCTGGGAGAACACTTCGAGCGAGTTTCTAGCTCTGCGAACTACTCGCAGTCATTCCAGCAACACAAACAGATAGCTGAAAGTAAGGCACTGAACCGTAAGGCTAGCGGAAGTGAACCACACAATCATCCTTTTAGCATTGCTGAGTTCAGAGCTTCCTTGAACGGCTGCACGAAATCGGCACCAGGAGCCGACAGAGTCATGTACATAATGATAAAACATCTTCACCCTGACATGCAGATGGCTCTATTGTCTATTTTCAACACTATCTGGGAAACAGGAGACATTCCGTTGGCATGAAAAGAGGCGATTGTAGTCCCTGTCTTGAAACAACGTAAAGATCCGTCCTCTGTGGCAAGCTACCAGCCCATAGCACTCACAAGTTGTCTATGTAAACTCTTTGAAAGAATTATTAATGGTAGGCTCTTACACTTCCTTGAATCAAACAAGCTCCTTGACCCATATCAGTGTGGTTTTAGAGAAGGCCGATCGACTACAGACCACCTCGTTCGCATCGAATAATATATTCGCGACACTTTCATACACAAACAGTTCTTTCTTTCTGTATTCTTAGACATGGAAAAGGCTTACGACACCACGTGGCGGTATGGAATTCTACGTGACTTATCAGAATTGGGCATCCGCGGAAAAATGCTTAATGTAATCGAAAACTATTTATCAAATCGCACACTCCGTGTCAGAATTGGTAATGTTCTCTCGAGACCATTTCTACAGGAAACTGGGGTACCGCAGGGTGGCGTGCTTAGCTGCACACTTTTTATCATAAAAATGAATTCCTTGCGCTCATCAATACCGCATAGTATATTTTATTCAGTATATGTTGATGACGTTCAAATTGGATTTAAGTCATGTAATCTCGCTATCTGCGAGCGACAAGTACAGCTTTGTTTAAACAAGGTGTCTAAGTGGGCTGATGAAAATGGCTTTACGCTCAATGTCACCAAGAGTACCTGTCTTCTTTTCACTCAAAAAAGAGGTCTCATAGCAAATCCTGAAGTTGAACTTCAGGGACAGCACATACCTGTGAGCACAGAACACAAATTTTTAGGCGTTATTTTAGACATGAAATTAACCTTTATTTCACACCTGAAGTACCTCAGAAACAAATGCCTAAAACCCATGAACATTCTAAAAATTTTGTCACACACAACGTGGGGTAGTGATAAGAAATGCATCATAAACCTTTACAAGAGCCTCATTCGAACACGCTTAGATTATGGGGCAATAGTTTATCATTCGGCTAGCCCTAGTGCATTGAAGATGCTAGATCCTGTCCATTACCAAGGTATCCGCCTGGCGACCGGTGCCTTCAGGACAAGTCCTGTGGAGAGTCTTTACGTTGAAGCTAATGACTGGTCGCTTCATCTTCAGAGGTCGTACTCAAGTTTGATGTATTTTCTGAAGGTAAATGCAAACCGTGAACATCCCTCTTACCCAGGTGTAAACAACATGACATCTGCAACTTTAATAATCGACTGGCAGTTAGAGAACCCTTCTCACTGCATGTACGGAAACTCAGTCAAGAAATGGATGTTCCACTTTTTGAAAATCCCCTTATGGCTCCTGTCATGCCATGTCCGCCGTGGCAATGGCAGCTCATTGAGTGTGATACTTCGTTTGTTGAAATAACAAAGAACGCTCCCCAGGTACACATTGAAATGCACTTTCTTGAACTTCAGTCGAAGTACTCTGGCCAAGAATTTTACACAGATGCCTCAAAGTCGCATGCCGGCATTTTATATGCAGCTGTCGGCCCATCATTTTCAGAATCTGACGTCCTGCACCCGGAAACAAGCATATTCACTGCTGAGGCATATGCTGTACTGACAGCTGTTAAACATATCAAAAAAATGAAATTGCAAAAGGTCATTATATTCACAGACTCCCTTAGTGTCGTAAAATCTCTAATGTCACTCCAGAAACGCAATCCTGTACTCAATGAGCTATATTCACTCCTGTGCACAGCATATACATCTAATCAGCACTTCATAGTATGTTGGGTACCTGGGCACAGAGGCAACATGCTTGCAGATGAAATTGCCACATCCATTGCAACAAAAGCTGGCAACTGTTCCGTAGGTATCCCTGCCTCAGACTTAAAGCCTTTTTTGCGCAAAAAACTTCGAAGGCATTGGCAACACAAGTGGGACACCGAAACCTCGAATAAACTCTATTTGATCGAGCCACAATTAGGAAATTTGCCACCGATAACGAAAATAAGGCGAATCGATGTCATTTTCTGCCGCCTCAGGATAGGTCATACGTATGGCACGCGTTCTTATCTCTTGACCGGTAGCGAACCTCTCATATGCTGTAGATGTGGTCAGATACTAATCGTCCTCCATGTCTTGCTGGAGTGTAGAAAAATGGAAACTGAAAGGAAAAAACACTTCCCTTTAGCCTACGTTTTCATCCAGCAATGTTGCTTGGTGCTGAGCCATTTTTTCACAGAAAGTCAGTTTTTAACTTTCTGCAAGATGTTAATTCATTGCAAGTTATAGGCCGAAGAGATTCGTAGCACAGCATCTTACTAGACGCTGCTGCTGTGATAGTCGCATTTTATAGAGCACGTGCCTACAGGCCCTTGCATTTAAGGGCCTCTTGAGGCAATAGTGCTATTGGCATTTACATATTTTATTCCCTCCTTCCATCAGAACATATCTTTTAAATTCATAGTACATCTGAAAAGTCATTGTGACAATTTTAATATATATATATATATATATATATATATATATATATATATATATATATATATATATATATATATATATATATATATGTATATATATATATATATATATTTATTGTTTTAAGGCCCCTATACAGCCAGGTTCCATAGTTATAGCCAACCACGACGACCCGCCGTGGTTGCTCGGTGCCTATGATCTTAGGCTGCTGAGCACGAGGTCGCGGGATCAAATCCCGGCCACGGCGGCCGCATTTCGATGGGGGCGAAATGCAAAAACACCCGTGTACTTAGATTTAGGTGCACGGTAAAGAACCCCAGGTGGTCGAAATTTCCGGAGTCCTCCACTACGGCGTGCCTCATAATCAGAAAGTGGTTTTGGCACGTAAAACCCCATAATTTAATTTTTAACCACGACGCCATTGATCATTATTTGCATCACTGACTCCATTAAAACATTGCTTGGCGCTCTTTGGCCATGAGTGGCCCTTGCTGCATAAAACCCCACATATCATCATCATCGTCATCATCATCACTGCAAGCTGTAAATGCGCATCTTACAGAAGTCATGGTGCTGTTTGGCATGACTTGCAGCACCGTTTTCACATCTTTTCACCCCTCACCCCCTCAAAACACTAAATGTTACATAAGTTATGCCAAAGCATTCATGCCCCAGGTGATACCAACCAAAGCAATTTACATACTGTGTATCTGCCATCTGAAGGAAGACGCTGTTGGCAATGAGCACACTTGAGTTCACTATAGCACGCACTTTCATTCATTCAACCAAAGCACAAGAAACAGACAGAAATATAAGCCACATATATCAAATAACTCTTGCAGCATTTTCACAAGTGTTCGTAATTGAGGTTTCAATGTGTACAGTGTTTGTATTTATTTAGGACAGGAGGAAGGTTGTGCTGTAGAATGTGCAGCTTGTAGTCTATATGAAAATATAGGACACACCACATGTCCATGCTGTGCATGCTTATAACAGGCCTACGTTCACATAATGGCACTATCAAAGCAATAAATTGTATATATGTAGTTGGTGGCAGCAAAGCAGAGTATATACGAGTACTACCTCAACCTAAGCAAGACATACACTTCAGTACTGGCTTGAGATGTACTGGAAAATGCAACAATGCTGGGAAACCTTGCCTTTATCATAAAGCCAGGCATCCAACAGCACCATCTTGTATAAGAAGTGTGCAGCAAACAAAGCAAGAAATTCTGTCCACGACCTTCAGTAGATGACTGGGCTCCGTATTCCAGGAGACAGTAAATAAAGGCGGCAAACACTATCTTTCTTAGTGAATGTGGCAACTGTACATAAGCAATGCAGAACCTGCAGCAACACAGACACCTTAGTACCACCTTCAGAAAGGCCATAATCCGCAAATGTACAGTTAATGTTGGTGTATCTTGTATTGTGGGTATGTGCCTTGCTTGAGGTTGATCATCATCATCATTGTCATGTACACGTCCTTCCTTTGTTGTGCCACCGATACTGTTTTCAAGGGTATCGCAGGAGAGAAGTGCGCAGCAGTATACAGTCGTCCTGTCAAAATCAATTTTTTATGCAGTGCACACAATGTAATTTCCATACGCTACAGTATTGCATGTTCTGGTTTCCAAGATAAATGCACAGGAGCCACTGAACTCGGCTCATGCCCCCGTCAGCAACGAAACTGACTGGATAGCCTGGCTCATTTCCGGGGATGTTGACCAGCAACTTGAACTGGTGGACTGGGCGGAGAAGGCCAAGCAGGCCCAGGGCCTTACTTGAGCGCGATCCCTCAGCTACCTCCCCCTTTCCTCTTCCCCTTTCCAATAAAGTTTACCACCACCATCACCACCACTGCACTCAGACTCTGTGTGAAGTGCAAAACATTAGAGTAATTATTCAGTGCAGTCACTGTGTAATAGCGCAGAATGAAATTAATAAAAGAAGGCATTTATTAACTGCATTTTGAACTTCTGAAAACTTGCCTGTGAAAATGTGGTTGTAAAGAATGGTATTTTAGTTTGTTCAATTAACTGCGGTTTATGTGATCTCATTATCGTCAGCCTATTTTATGTCCACTGCAGGACGAAGGCCTCTCCCTGCGATCTCCAATTGCCTCTATCCTGTGCCAACCGATTCCAACTTGCACCTGCGAATTTCCTAATTTCATCACCCCACCTAGTCTTCTGTTGTCCTCAACTGCACTTCCCTTCTCTTGACACCCAGTCGGTAACCCTAATGGTCCACCAGTTATCTAACATACGCATTACATGGCCTGCCCAGCTCCATTTTCTTCCTCTTAATGTCAGTTAGACTATTGGCTGTCCCCGTTTGCTCTCTGATCCACACCGCTCTTTTCCCGTCTCTTCACATTGTGCCTAACATTCTTTGTTCCATCACTCTTTGCAGGGACCTCAACTTTTTCTCAAGCTTCTTTGACAGTCTCCATGTTTCTGCCCCATATGTTAGCACCATTAGAATGCACTGATTGTACACCTTTCTTTTCAATGATAACGGTAAGCTTCTAGTCAGGATCTGATGATGTCTGCCGTATTAGCTCCAACCCATTTTTATTCTTCTGTAAATTTTCTTCTCATGATCGGGGTCCCCTACCAGTAATTGACCTCTGTAAATGTACTCCTTCACAGACTCTAGATGCTGACTGGCGATCCTGAACTCTTGTTCCCTTGCCAGGCTCTTGATCACTATCTTTCTTCTGCATATTAATTTTCAACCCCACTCTTACACTCTCTCTGTTAAAGTCCTCAATCATTTGTTGAAATTCGTCCCCAGTGTTGCTGAACAGGACAATGCCATCTGCAAACCGAAAGTTGCCGAGATATTTGCCGTTGATCCTTACTCTTAAGCCTTCCCAGTTTAATAGCTTGATTACTTCTTCCAAATGTGCAGTAAATAGCATTGGGGAGATTGTGTCTCCTCGTCTGAGCCCTTTCTTTATAGGTATTCTTGTGGAGAATTAAGGTAGTTGTAGAATCTCTGTAGATATTTTCCAAGATATTTACGTAAGCCTCCTGTACTCCTTGATTACGTAATGCCTCTAAAACTGCTGGGATCTCTACTGAATCAAATGCCTTTTCGTAATCTACGAAAGCTATATAGAGAGGCTGATTGTACTCTGCAGATTTCCCGATTACCTGATTGATGACATGGATGTGATCCATTGTAGAGTATCCCTTCCTGAAGCCAAGGTGTTCTCTAGGTTGACTGAATTCCAGTGTTGCTCTTATTCAGTTGGAGATTATCTTGGTGAATATTTCATATAATATTGGAAGTAAGCTAATGTGCCTATAATTTTTCAGTTTTTTAACGTCTCTTTTTTTTTATTAGTATAACGTTGGCATTCTTCCAGTTCTATGGGACCTTTGAAGCCAATAGGCAGTTTGTATAAAGGGCTCCTAGTTTTTCAAGCATTATGACTCCACCATCTTTGATTAAATCGACTGGTAGGCCATCTTCTCCTGCCACTTTTCCCCATTTCATGTCTTGCAAAGCCCTTCTAACTTCATCGCTAATTAAAGAAGGAGCTTCTGTAACCTGTTCATTACTTCTTTGAATAGAGGTATTGTGGCTGTTTTGGGTACTGTACAGGTAGTATAGAATCCTTCCGCTGCTTTTACTTTGCTGATGATATAACCATCTATCTTTTAATGCATGCATCTTGGTTTGTCCGATGTTCAGTTTTTTCCTCACTGTTCTCGGGCTGCATCCATTTTTTACTGCTTCCTTAGTCTTTTTCACATAATTTAGAATATCCCTTATTTTCTCGTTGATTAGTTTTGACAGTTCTGTGAATTTTATCTGATCTTTTGAGTTGGACACTTTCATTCTTTGTAGTTTCTTTATTAGGTCCTTCGTTACTTACGAGAACTTACCTACTGGTTGCCTTGGTGCCTTACCTCCCACTTCAATTGCTGCTTCTGAAGCCAGCCTAGTTATGGTTTCATTCATTACCTGTATGTTATCTTCATCTCTCTGTCCTAAGGCTGCATATTTGTTTGTAAGTACCAGCCTGAATTGATCTGCTTTTACCCTTACTGTGTCTAGGTTGGCCTGTTTCTTCTTGAACAATTTTACTCTTTCTTTCTTCAAATTGAGGTGAATCCTAGACCTCACGAACCTACTATCGCTGCACTTTACCTTACCTAACACTTCTATATGCTGCACTATTCTGGGATCTGCAGAAAGTATGAAATCTATTTCATTTCTTGTTTCACCATTAGGGCTTTCCCAGGTCCTCTTTGTGTTGCTTCGCTTCCCGAAGAAAGTTATTAGAAGCTCATTGCTGTCCACAAATTCTACAAGCACTTCTCTTCTAGTGTTCCTAGAATGAATGCCGTAGTTGCCAAGTGCTTGTTCACCAGCCTGTTTTTTGCCCACTACCGCATTGAAGTCGTCCATTACTATAATATACAGAGTTTGCACTTATCGCTAATTCAACATCTTCATAAAACTCACCTATTTCATCATCATCATCATGACTGGAGGCTGGAGCATAGGCTTGTACTACCTTTATTCTATACCTCTTGCTGTTTTATTATGACTACTGCTACCCTCTCATTAGTGGTGTAGAATTCCTCAATGTTGCCCGCTATGTCCTTAAGGATTAGGAATCCTACTCTGTACTGCTTCTCATCTGGGAGACCTCTATAGCAGAGGGCATGGCCGTTAGTCAGCACTGCATGAGCCTCGCCAGTTCTAACCTCACTAAGGCCAATGATATACCAAACAATGCCTGATAGGTCCTCAAAGAGCCCTGCTAAGCTAGCTTCACTAGAGACAGTTCGAGTGTGAAAGGTTGCCAGGGTCAGTTTCCATTGGTGGCCTGTCCGGGTCCAGAGATGCTTAGAACCCTCTGCTGCATTGCAGGTCTGGCTGCCACCTTGGTCACGTGCTCCGCAGCTGCTGGGGACTGAGGGCCATTGATTGAATGAGTCATTTGGAAGGTAGTGACCGAATATTGCTCCAGGGAGGCCAATTCCTGTTCTGGTGAGGGAGTGTCTTTTGTTGAAGCTTAGTGGGTCTTCCTACTTTGGTTGTACCTGGATTAGTGTAGCCCCGCCAGCTCTCGGCAATTTTGCCTCTGTCAGGCGCCACTCCACGCCTGGGGATGTACTATGTGATCTACCGGAGACAAATGAACATTGTTTGACTAGCTGATGTCCTGTTTTGAAATATCCTTCAGTGCACTCTGAAGGACTTTAGCATCAATCCCCCCACTGTGTTGCACCTGTTACCAACTTCTTGTGTTGTTTTTTCTTATGTAAATGCACAGCTTGTAAAAAACACAAATGCAGGATCAGAACGCAGAATAGATCATTTGTTCCAAGAATGCCTTTTCTTGAAATGACTATTAAAAAAAAATTATGGAGAACGAGACATTAGGCCAGACTAGTCTCGGCCATCTTAGTGAAGTGCTCGTGCTTGTCAACTTTCTAGTGAAAAAAGTATTTTTGAAGAACTCCCTCGAAATGTAAACAGGTTGCTTTATGGTGGCCCTTAAGTGCTTAGAGCTTGTGAGAGTGAATGTTACTTGTTTGCATAGGTGTTCATTGCATAGTTGCATCATGGTGTCTGTAATTATAAGTGTCGAAGCTGCCTGTTCATGAGGCTTTGCACAATAAATACCACTGTTGAGGAATAAAAAAAAATAATAACTGCCTAATAGCTAATGCAGTGGGTAGCACTGCAGTGAAATTAACATTAATGCAGTCTCGATTCGAATCCCAGTGGTGGCCGTAGGGGACAAGTTCTTTCAGTTGCCTCACAGACGGTCCGACTCGTCTCTCCATATCTGGAGCACTGTCTGACCTTGCTCCCATGGGCATCTGCGTGCTGATACTTTCCTCTCCGTTCGAAAAGATCTTGGTGAATTTTCCGGAGTTAACAAAGCTATGCAACCTCACTCAGCCACCTAAACATACGGTGACACAGAACATTTGTCACCCATGGTCCACCAGCAGCCCTTCGTCCACACCACTTGTTTGGGGACTGTCTGGCTATCGCCAAATGGGCGTTCGACCACATGCTGCAGCTTGGCTATACGCCTGTCGTCCAGTGCGTGGGCTTCTCCACTGCACCTATTGCCCAAGTGTGATCCCGGTGATTGGTGGCCTTGTGGAGACTACCAAGGGTTAAATGCCAAGACTCTCAACGACAGCTATCCGCTGCCCCACATCGAAGACATTACATCATGCCTCCACGGTCGCGCCATTTTTAGCAAAGTGGACCTGGTTAAGGTGTACCACCAAATTCCCATCGAACCCGCCGACATACCCAAGACAAACGTAAGACCAGTTCTAGGCACCTTGGGCGGTGCCTAGAACCCGGATAGCGCATGCCTGCATGAGAAGAAAATAAAGACGGTGCCTGGTTGTGGCACGCGAAGTCAGAACTCGCAGTTCTATTCTGGCATCAATTTGGGTCAGCTGTCTGTTTCCTTCCCGCCTGAGGCATAAGCCTACAGTATGTATGAATTGCTTTGGTTGGTGTCACCTGAGGCATAAAGGCTTTGGCATAACCGACACAACATTTAGTGGGTTGAGGGAGTTGGGGGTGAAAAAAATGTGAGAAGTGGTGCTGCAAGTCAAGTCGAACAGCAACATGCTCTCTGCTAAATGCGCATATACAGTTTGCAGTGTTTAACAGGTGGTTGTCTGCACCGGATTCAATTGATAAGCGGCTTGCTTCTATTTCTTTTGTGCACGCAAAGCCAGACGAACCGTTAGCTTTAAAGTCTGAAATAGAAATGCTGTGAATAACTGTAGAAGCAATGCAGTCATTTGATTTTGTGTCCGGTTGTTATAATAAGCTTGCTCTTTGTCAAGCTGGCGACGCCAATGTGATGTCCTTGTCATCTCAAGTAGCAGTTCTAGAGTCACCTATGGCCAGCAAACAGTCAGCCATTATGAAGTTGCAGGACAAAATTAAGGACTCTGGGCAATACAGCAATTCGTCAAGCCTTGGAAGTACATGGTATGCCAGCAAATTCTAATGAAAAGATAGTTGGTGGCATTACGGCTAATGCTGATCAAGAAAGCTCAGCGTCACCTTGTTTGACCGCAGTAAGGTGCTTGCACCACACAGGCTGCCATTCTTTGGTAATAGACCAGCAACAGTCATTGTCAGGTTTACTAATGTCGCATTGTGCGACGGATGGGTCGTTGCTCGAGGAAAGCTGCAGATGGTCAGTGAGACATGAATTACCTACTGTGTCTTTCTTAGAAAATTTGACCAAGATGTACAGGAAACTGTTCTTGGCCACATGTGCAACAGCAAATGCAAAGAACTTCAAGTTTGCATGGATCAAGAAAGAAAAAAATTTTACATGCATGAAAGAGGGTGACCGGCAATTTGTGTGCTGCAACCCACTGATTTCCACTAGCTATAACAGGTACATGGAAATTGATTGCTCCTATATGTACGTATATGTATGTATATGTATATGACAATGAACAACTTGTGCTGTTCATTTTATTAGCTTGAGAAATGTGCTTATAATGGTGTCTAAGGTCAGTTTAGTACCGTCCATGTCAACAGAAGTATTCACAAACGCTTGCCTGCGTTTCTTACGGTTGTTGGCATTATTAACGAATTTGTTGACAGGTTCTTATTAACGATAATTAACATTCCTCACGAACTGACAACATAATATTTGCAGTCTGGCTACCATGAACACTTTTTTACGCATAAAGAAAAAGTGGGTGGTGGCACCATTGTGTTACTAAGAATAAATGGTTATCTTTGCCTGTTAACATTGCTTTACCATCGGCTTCGTTTGTGCCGTCTAACTTTTGCAGTTTCCTTTATAGGCAATTTATAGACCTCCAAATTTTACCTCTGGCTGGTTCACAGAACAGTTAGATCTGGATTCGGGGACAGTGGTGTAAAGTTCAACTTATTGATAACTGAATATCAAATCACTGTTGAGTACTTGCATACTCTAACCAGTGGTAGGGATTGAGCCCACAATCAACTGTCTTACACGTGTAAAATTTCTAGGCGATATCTTGGCGCCATCATGCCTAGACCATATGAATGTGCGACTTGAGCAACATGATACAGTTTCGTTTATTGTTGAACAATAAACGTCTTATCACTTTTTTTTTTTCGTTTGTAGCTTCATGCAGGCTAATGATGTGCAAAGTACAAGTGCCTTGGTATGTTTTAGATTACTGATAGACATCAACTTTATTTATCTCTTAGAAACTGCAATTGGAGTGCACTCCTAGCAAAAATGCCTACAAATTGCATCTATGATTGATTTGTTCAAGTTTACTCTTAACTATCAAATTTTGGTAAAAGTTAAGTTTCACTGAGGCGACGAAAGCAACAGTGCCCTTGGATCAACTTGCACACTTTATTAGATATAGTCAAAAGCTAATTTGCAAGGTCATGTCGCTGGTATTTTTCCCAAAATTATACTTTGCGATGTGCATTTTATTTAGCTCGCATAAGAGCAGTTGCTTTGCTTCATGCTACAAAACGACGCCATCAAATTAACAAATTTAGGGAATCGCATTCTAATTCACAGAACATTCTTCTTTTAATGAAATCACTGGTCGTAATTGTGTTACTTAACCAAACATAATAGTAATAACTTTTTATCAAGGTTCGTGGACCAATTTGACACATCTTTCACCTGTGCTTTAGAGAGCATCTGCGCTCGCAACCGAATAACTGTTTCATTGCAGTCAATGCCTGGTTCGACATTTCTACCACCGTAGGTACTCAGAGGATCATCTTTCCAGTATTCTGTTGCCATAAAACTCTACTTATCATCATCATGCAGTATTCGGTTCAGCTTTAATAACCGGAAATCACCAGGTCCAGACGTTATCTCTGTTGACATGTTGAACAAGAACTTTGAGTACCTGAAGACTGTACTGCCGACAATCGTTGAATACATAACTTGTACCAGAGAGCTTGAAAATGGCATGTGTGCTTCCTGTATATAGACATGGCAGAATAAGGGTTGTGCAGAACTATTCCGCTATTTATATATGTTCAATCATTGCAATAATAATTAAAGACACGTTTCATTGGTGACAATTGTGGTTTCGAGTTGTCAGTCTGATCTCATGTATACAGCTTTGTCAGAAGTCAAGACACCCAGCTTCCTTTAGACTTATTAAACTACGCCATGGACAACATTGAAGCAGTTTCTGCCCTTTCGGTAGCCACTTCAAAGGCATTTAATTCACTTGATGAATTCGTATCATCTTAGAAGCTATATAATTACAGATTTTGAGCCCAGTTTCAGTGTGTATTAAAACGTTACACTAACCAGACACATGTAGTTTCTCTTGGTTGAATAAAGAGCAAAACAATTGGTTTGGAATGAGGAGTTCACCAAGGCTCAATTTTGTTGCCACTTCTTTTTAACTTATATGTGAGTCACCTTAGTAAACTCTTAAGAGGAAGCTTCAGCTCGGGCCCAACTCCGGCGCGGCCTATTCAAATGCATGTAAAATGCAAACCCTGGACCCTTGGACCGATTTTAATGAAATTTGTTGCAGTTGAGAGGGAAAGTTAAATTCTAGTGATTGTTGGAAGCAGAATTTCGATTTAGGTCCTGAATTTTCTTTAAAAGATTTTGAAATATGTGACACTTGGAAAAAATAGAAGCACGAAGTTTACAAATTCATAACTCTGCATCAAGAACAGATATCGTGGTTCTGTAAATGGCATCCATTAAATAATTCAAAGCAGACAAATTCGATCTGTCATTTTACATCTTACGTGAATTTGTTACGTTGTTTACA
Source organism: Dermacentor variabilis (assembly GCF_050947875.1). Taxonomy (NCBI): domain Eukaryota; kingdom Metazoa; phylum Arthropoda; class Arachnida; order Ixodida; family Ixodidae; genus Dermacentor; species Dermacentor variabilis. Next base: position 51,130,152 of record NC_134577.1, read on the forward strand.
AGGGTTTTGCAAAAGCTGTGTTTCCATATTACTAATTTTTTTTGGTATTCATGTGTAACATTTCAATTTTGTCCACTTTAGATGCATTATTAGATGCAATTCACAGAATTGTATTATCATTTTTTGTTGTTGACATAGAGTTGTAAACTTGATAGTTTCGTTTTTTGAAAATTTTCTATTTTTGCCAATTTTTAATAAACCATTGACGACATTAATCGAAAATTCGAAAGCAACAGTCACTAGATTTTAAGCTTTTCTTTTAAATGCAACAAACCTCGTCAAATTTGGTGCAGTGGTTGCCGAGAAAAACGAGTTCTCCTTTTACATGTATTTAGATAGGAGCCCCCGTGCTAAAGCTTCCTCTTAAAGGGACACTAAAGTGAAAAATGATTTCTTCTGCATCAGTAAATTACCGTTCTACAACACCAAAAACACCACTCTTACAACGATAAGATGTTTGGTAAGCCAGAAAAAGCGCAAGAACGAAATACGGGTGGCGACGCCTACTTAAGTTCCCGCACCTGGGGGCTGTGACATCTTGGATTTTGATGACATCTTCTAGGGCCTACTAATTTTATTAGCGGTACAGATGGACTACATTGTGTTCTAAAGGAACCAAATGTTAAACATGGCAATTTTCAAAAGCCTTTATTCATCCAACGCGGTCCAAATGCGAAAACATACTTTGGAATCCCTGACGTGTTGGCGCTTGGGTTTCGGCGCGAAGTTCGAATACTCATACTTGGACCTTAATTTTTTTATCTAATATTCAGACAATTTTTTTGAAATGATTGCCTGCAGGGTTCTCAAACAATGCTTCATTAGTCTAAACTGATTTATTGTTTCGCTTTAGTGTCCCTTTAAGCATCATCTATTGCATCGAGGGCAATAAAAGCCCTTATTTATTTCTCCATATCTTTTTGGCTCCTGTTGCAGTCCGGTAAGAAGACGAGAATGAAAATCATAGCATCCTTTGCTCCTCTGCTGTAGTCTGCAAATGGCACATGAAGTGAGCTGTTTCGAGTAGTGCGTGGAGCTGACTTACAAATGAGTCGTTTATTATTTTCATGTCCAGCTTTTATGAGCAATGCTAGCAAGGTTACAAGACAAGCCATGAAGTTGTGTGGAACGGTGCTTCAAACAAACTCATTTACACACTGGAATGTACTCGTATACAAAGACACCTGCTCTGTATCAAGCAAGCAAACATGCACACTGCCATTAACTGTGTAGCTCTATTATGGCATTTTCATTGTCATGTTAGCGGTGTCAGAGCATGTATGTGTTGCGCACGCTCATTTTTCTTTTAGGAAGGACCTGTTGTTTCAGTTTGCAGGTGCACTCATAGACGATTGTGGCACATTCTAGAATTTACCAGTTCACCAGTATTAATTCTGGCAGGTGGAGGAAGAGCAGTAATAGTAATTGAAAGGTGTACTTATGGCAAGAGATAGCAGCAGCAGGAGGTATGTCATAAAGATGGCAGAGTTCACAGTACTTGGCTACACTGAACCAAGTGTACTGTTCTGTGCTTCTGGGAAATTCTGGAAGTTACCTTGAAGTGAAATGTACCATTAAATCTGATGCACACTGCACTCAGCCAGCTATTCCCGATTCCAGAACATGCAAGACTAGAGGAAGAATTTTGTAACTGCAAAACAGTAAATTTGATTTGATCAGTTGCTGTTTCCAGTAAAGAAGCACCTGTATCGGCCAGAAGTTATTGAAACAGGGCTGACAAAGTTGCAGAAAAAGTTCAACAGCGTGAGTGCAGCAACGTTACACTAATGGCAAACATGATTCCACTACATGCGTGAAGGCAGTCTGCCTTGTCTAAAAACATTCTGCTTCAGTTTTTCTCTCCTGCTCAACATATAAGGCTTGAGGATTAAGACAGAGTCTCACTGTTCAGTGCAATGCCTTCGTCACTGGCTGTCCACAAATTAAGCAATAACAATGTATTGTAATCATCGAGTCTCTTCAGAGTTTTCAGCTCGCACTTGGTAATAAGCATGCTTTGTTCCCATGGGCTTGATCCAACTCCACACTCGCCACTTTTACAGGAGTGTGGACACATGTACACACTGCACGTCACCAGACCATTTTAGCGTTAATCCTTTAAATTTGTTAACTCCTTATATTTCCCATGCAATGGGCACGGGTAAAGGTGAACTAAAACCTAGCCGAGTAGCTTAAACATGTTTTATAACTGCAGTCACACACATAAAATCAGCTTTTACAATGGTCTATGGCTATAAATGGCAGAACAAGGTTCGCTTTTTCTTAGATTTACCTGCCTGCTAAATGTGTTTCAATGTGTGGAAGTGCTTTCATTCTTGTGAATCTCCTGAACGATGCAGTGTGCACGGATAACCAATGCATGGACATGGAATAATGATCTGACATTAAAATAATCCAATTCGGCGTCAATCCCACAGGTTCATTAATTTTCTTGCGACTATCACACAATTACTTATGTTATCGTTGCGACAAAAAAAACACAACAAACTCAACAGCAACATCCAAGGACCACGAGGAACACATGTGGAGGAGAGAGAGAGAGAAATTTATTTACAGAAAGGCAGAGAGGTCGGCCTGAGCTATAACTTGCTCTGGCCTGCTACTCTACTCTGGGGAAAAGGGACGGGGAGGGAAAGGGCTGATGAATGATGATGGTATAAGGAAGAGATGCGTATATACAAATTCACAGAGTTGTGGTATCTCTAAAGGCTGCACACCAGAAAAACATTTACACCTCACACCACAATGCCGGCACGCCTAGGGACAAACGCCATGACAAACGCATAAGAAACAAGCAAAGAAACTTCTCCACCATAGTACCTAGGCAGTCTGATGTTGAAGGAGCAAAAGCCCCCAGATTTTCTCTCTCACACCTGTTGTACTCGCGCCTGTGGGCAAATGTCAGGCAATTCCTCAAATGAACGTCTTAGTAGGTGTATGAAATAGTGGCACAAGCCAACGTATTAGGCACAATTAGGCTAAGTACATGTGAATGTCGCCACATGAATAATTTCAGCCTATGTCGTAATGGGTACTCATTCTAGTTGTCGTTTACAGCTTCACTGTCCAACCATCTTCACAGCGTGGATTGGAGACCCTATTTATGAACATTCCAGGCACATTTCTGTTGTTGGCATCGCTGTAATATTCCATATAAAGTCCAAGTGCGATGTTATCGCGACTGTGCACTATATGTTAACTTTGTGGGTGTGAGTGAGGTAGGCAGGGACGAAGCGCACTGTCTTCCATTGCGCACAAGGCAGCTGGGGGAAAGGGAGGGAGGATTTACTTCGGCATTGCTGAGGCCTGATGGCTTCGTATGCACTGTGTTCTCACAGCTTAGTTCACATTGAAGCGAGGATCAGTGCGAACGGCAATGCGCCTTGCTGCTACTGCCACTCTTTCTCATGCCAGCATTTTGACAGAGAGTGTCCCCGGTCATTGAGTGAGATGTGTTCATGCTTACTTGTGCACACATAGCACTAGGCTTGTTAATTTAGTTATTGTGCCTATGTTTACAAGTTTATACAGCCAATAAAGCTACTGTTCTTACTTCGTATAACTGTCCACTAATTTGCTATCACAATCAGTGCTTTGACTTTTGGGCGAAATTGCAACTTTTTTCTCTGCCTAACTGCACTCACGGGTGTGCCCAATTGCGATAGATTCACTCTTACTGTGCACATGCCTTAGAATGTAGATGTTCTGTACTCTGCAATAGCTTGTAGAAAAGACGCATTATCGCTATTCACTTGAGCTTACCTTGAAGACCATCACGAATGAAATGTTTAGCTTCCAACATTCGTGCACTATTAGTGTAGTTGCCGTCGCCCATACTTCGGCACCAGATATACGCCCATTTACTTAATCCTGATATGTAGAAGGTAGATTGGGCGCGAGTTTTGGTAGACGAGTGTGGTTAACGTGCGAGAAACCTACTATATGCCACGAAGCAGCACAACTCCCTTTGGCCCTGTGTAAAAAGCGGGTACTCACTCTTGCCAAAGTTCCGGGTTGAAGTCCTTTCTTTCAAGGTTAGCGGTATAATTCGCTGGCAGACGAGTGAATTTGTTTTTCCTCGAGCAATGCCGTGCATCGCAAGGGGCTGGCAATGCAGGCACTCCAGTTCGTATGTAGAACCAGTCCGTAAAATTGCATGGTCACTTACATTAATTCCATTTTAATAGGCCACTCACTTGCAGCCGACTACTGCACACGTCTTCCCTCTACCGTTCCACATATTGGAGCATGAGTGAAGTGCATTGCATTATCGAACACCCAGTTGCATTTCCGAAAGCTGATCACACAGTAGCAAGCATGGAGCTAAAGCGGTAATGGCTTCGTATTCGAGCGCTTTTTCTGAGGCAATTACCGTGCGGTGTGCTGCCGAAAGCCGCGAGAACAGTCTCCCAGCAATCGCCAGCTTACCTGGCTTGCTCGTTCGCTACTGTCAGCGTCTATAAAATCAAATGTATTCGAATTTAAGCGCGACATAATTGTGCACCGTTGTGCTGACCAACATAGGCACTTTATTATGAGCTGCATGTGGTCGTGTAACAAGCGCCACCGGTCTCGGATTCGATGCCCCAATGAGCTAGGCCTGCTGGCTCCTGGCCATTGGCGGCTGACAACAGAGCCGACATAGCGGATGTCCTTGCGGAAAATTTGCTGCTCACATAAATGTGATTTTATTGGCATCATCTGTGTAAAAATAAGACAGCTAGGCAAAGTCGTTTGTTCTCACTTTAATGCAGGGGCGCTGTCTCTTGGCGAGGCTGCGCCCCACCCGCTCGCTCGTACCATGTCACAAATCTTCGTACGTGGCAAGTTGGACCCTGATATGCCGTACAACAGATTGCACACAAATTCGCACCATGTGTCTGCTGCTTTTAGTCCAAGTGCGACAACATCGTGGGCGTGCACCCTATGCGGTAGGTGCGAGTGAAAGCTTGCGAGGGTGAGCCGAAAATGATGGTGGGTTAACTGATGGCGTGATGCAGTGACATGTCTTCATGTGCTTGCGCTTGCATAGAAGGAAGGCAGGGAGGGGTAAGGGGAAGAAGGGAGCAGGTTAGTGTGCCTCTTCTCTTCTTCTCCAGCTGTGGGGGCTGAGCATGGCCTATCTTGGAGGCAATCTGTGCTGGGTTCGAAGGCTAGCTGACCAGAGATAGCTTATGGCTTCGTGTGTGATGTGTTCTTGCACGCCTAGATCACACTGAAGTGAGAGGCAGCAGGGAAGGGGAATTCGCTAGCCGCTGCTGCCGCTGTTCACCATGCAAGCGTTCCGACAGCGAGTTTCTGCAGTCATTGTCGAGATATGTTCGCATTTGCCTGTGTGCATATCACAACGTGCGTGTTAATTTAGTTAGTAAGCAAATGTTTACAGCAGTTTATGCAGCTGATAAAACAACCAAAGATATTTCGAATAGCTTTTTAATAATTTGATATCGCAATCAATGCTTTGTCCGTCAGGTGGAACTGGGACTTTTCTTGCTAAAACATTGTGTGCACATTATATTTTTACCTTTTTTAGGAGCCTTAATGCAACCTCTACATTATTTTTCTACCTCGGAAACACAGAAAGTGCGTGCGCATTTGATTTGGAGGCATTGGGCACATACTGCCAAATGAATCAGCGGTGTGTTCCGACGTTTTTTCTGCATCTGGTTTAATTGGATCCGCCGAATAATTTGATCAATTTCGTCGGCCCATACAGGGTTTAATTAACTGGAAGTCGGTTATATGAAGGTTCAGCTGTACGTGTGAAAGCTTTATCACTTACTGAAATGGCCTAAAAACATTTTCTAAGCCAACATGGGTGCATCGAGAAGTAGTGCGATTAGTAAATGTGCAAATAAAAACAGGTACATTGTGCAATGTTCTTGCATTGTTTTGCTAATGCAGCTGCTCATGAGTCTGCAGGAGTCAGAGTTAACTTATTCAACAAACTTTATTCAACATATATGTCTGTCTTGTTTATACAATGCTCTCGCCCTTTTGCCAGGCAGGTGACAATGACAAGTGAAAAATTGTTCAATGGCACACAAGAAAAAACAAAGAGAGGCCAGCCACACTCAGGCATGGCAAATCTCACAGCCAGGCAAGAATATTCTATGTTGCTTCAATAAGGGAGTATAGCACACAAGGGCTTAACAATCAAGCACACCAGCTTGATTGCTTGTTCATTTGCACTTGCATTTCATGTGAAGGTTGCATTCAGTGTTAAATTCCATCTAGTACCACATTCGTACGCAGCACATGCCTGCTGCATGCAAGTGAATAAAAATTACTGGCCACTTGTGCCAATGGTTGGTGGAAATTTTAATATTTCTTGTTTCAAAGAACAGCAGGCACTTTACATTCTACAGCCTGCGTCGCGAATGCTTCACTCTTCGGGATGGAGGGAGCCACCGTTCCTTTTGATGAATAAAATTGCATTCTTTAGTCCAGAATCACGAAAACAGATATATACTTTTGATTCATTCCGCATAAAAAAGGCAAGAGCTACCTGCAAAAGACAGCATGAGATACCTTATGCACAGCGTCACCCCTGCCATATTGGTTATCTGCCAGCTCTATGCAGGCTCGCTTGTCCATAGCATGTGTACACCTGGTGTGACTTGGCTAGTATGCATAATGCTGGTGGGTGGCCAAGAAAGTAGGGGCAATGGTAGAGCACAGGCACTATGCTAAATCTGTTTTATCTGAATGCCACCTCGTTACATAATGCCGGCACAAATGAGCTAGCCTGAAAAGTAGTTTATATAAGGCTCCCTTATTTACGGAACATTCAATGCAACTTAATGGCATTTTAACAGACATCATCGTGCTCACACATGATCAAATGGCTTGCAACTAAGCTGCACGATGAAAGCTGGGATGTGAACACAGAAAGAATGGCACGCGAGAGCAGCTCTCGTAGTCGATGGGGCCCAGCTTACGTGAGACTGTTACACTGTGATGCCAGTCATGTTTCTACAGGTACAATAGCCATGTGATTTGAAGTTGAACGGGAGGGACAGCCAACACTGGCACACACTGCCACGGTCAAGTCGCCACTGGACAGGAGAACATTGCAGCGTTACAATGTGTTCTTGCCACGCACCGAAAGTAACGAACTTCTCATGTAGGCGCTGAGCTCAATTTAGGTACCCTTAGCTTCAAGACTCGGGCAATATACACGCATAGTGCAATGAAAGCTGTTATAGCACTAGCAGAACACAAAGATACTCACTACAGTAAATTACTAAAACGGCAAAGAACTGAAGTACTTCTCAAGGCTCCCGTGCGGCTGCTGAAACATTGTCTTCAACCGTTTCGTTTTTACTGTGCCTGATGTTCTTTTTTCTCTTCTAATTTATGCTGTGATCAATCATTCATTATCAGTTTTATAACAGTAGACTCTTGTAATTGAATTGCTTATCGGCCTGCTTCAAAACTGTATCCCAAGCAATGGCACAATCAACAGGACGAAGCTTGGTATTCCGTACATTAGTATCAGAGCACCTTGTGCTTTTCTGGGAAAGCTATAAAGAAAGTTTGCTAACTACTATAACGACGTGCTAGCTTATGCTGTGTTCTATAAACATTATGTACAGCAACCATCTCGCCAACACCTGAATAAGCTGGTCATGTCCCTTTCAACTTCACAGGAGGAAAACATTCTATTGTAACTACAAGCCGCTGCAATGCCTCTGGCAAGAGGTGGCCAGTCTTGTCACAGTCTCTGCACATTTGAGCACACGCATGGCATCGACTCAGCAAGTCACACAAAACAAGTGCACAGACCTGTCACTGTCATCTATGATTATTGCACAAACTTTGATATACAGTTCAGCTTGGCCCATCCCACTATCCACTATGCAAAGGCAAATCACCACGTGTTGCACAGTGAAGTTTTGTTCACGAATTCACTGCAGTTGCAACTGCTGGTGACAAAACGGAGTTTAAGCGATGTCATTCACAACACTTTGAGGGCAAAAGCGACAAATTCCAAGTGTGCAGTAGAAGCCGAGTAGCTGCACCCAGGGGCACGCCATCGCGAAGAAAGTGCGGCGCAGTTCAATATTCCAAGACGACGCAAAATGCATCGGACTAAGTAAGGCAGCTGACGTGGCTGAAATAATGTTGCATAAAACATGTACGCATGCTCGTAGAGCACAACGAGTGGCTCTAGCCCGTCATTAGCAGCCGCACTGAAGAATCCACACAAAACTTTAGTGTGCAACATGTGGCAGGTAACTTTGGCTAAACATCCAAAAGACAGCTATGCTGGCGGAGAAGTGGAGATGTCCCCCCTTTGAAAAATGGTTGCGACACTAAATTGCTTCAAATGCACCTGCCTATGCTAATGCCTCTAAAGCTCATACATTCCTTGATCCCTTTGACCACTCTCATTTGAGTCATTCTACTTTGTACATAAATATATAGGCAAAAGCCAAGACAAGCACCGGAGTCTGACTACAGCCCGCCAGAATGCAGCCAGGCATTGCAATGTTGCCTGGCGTCGCGGTGCCACCTGGAAATATGCAATAGCTTGGCTGCATGCCTACCATATTTCTGTGCGTATGATCTGCATTAAAAATACTTCATAAATTTACATATAAAGTGGGTTGTGTGTGCTATACGGAACGTTTGCCATAAAGTGCTGCTTCATAGGAACATGAAGTGAACAATGATAAAGCCACACATAATTACTTACGAATGTACTTCACATTGCTCTGAAGCTACTATACTGTATTTCAATAGGAAGTGGCAGTGAAAGCGGCAATGCATCACCGTATCAGTCAAAATTATTTCTGGGTCATCACTTTGTGCCTGATTGCTTTTAAAGAAACTTTAACACTGCATACAGTTACTTGCGTGAATTATGCATGGGAAGGAGGGGAAAGGGGTACCCTTTTTGCCTTTTATGAGAGTTGTAATTGCAGATTATTACATGGACAGGTTATACGCACGAAAATACAGTATATTCAATGAAAAGGCAAGCCACAAAGTACTAGATTGTTGCAGCTGTCACACGCTACTCAGTGAAGCACAAATGCCGTCAACCTAAGTTTCATGAGAAGACCTAAGAAGGAGGTAAGTACAAGTTCATGTAGAGCTTGTATGTGTGGTTTGCACTTGGACAGTCCCGTACTGTGCAAACAATGCACAGTTCCCATAAGTATGCTCACAAGGTTTCCCAGCTCTAAATGCCACACAACACAGCAGCAAATGTCAAACTTGTTTCAGGGAGGTTTGAAGAAAGTTATTTTCCTTTTGCACTAAAGGCAACAAAGTTGCATGCATTTTGACAATTGCAGCACCCCACCCAGAGACGGGGTCGTCTTTTGTAGTTGCAACAAATCTCGCTCTGCTGCCCACAACATGCCAATGACAGTCGAATGCCGTGTCCATGCTCTCAAAACTTTCTTACACCACGAAAGAAACACAACAAACAAAAATGTAGAAACGCTGCGATGCAGAATGCTTAAATAAAACAAGGACAATGCGTCCAAAGGACTTAAAAATGCCTGAAGCTGTAATGTAGCACGCAAAAAAAGCAGCCCCAAATCGAACATCACTGTTGGCAGCATAGGCCTGCAGCACAAACTGAACGAAGGTTGTTTATTCCATCAATGAGTGCACATGTGGCATGTTGAAACATGTCAGCGGAACTTCACGGTCAACGGTGGTGCTGTTGAACCTGTAGAGAGCAGATGCACCTTCCACTCTTCTCAGTTATGTCGAAGTGCGAACTCTCGCTTGTAAAACTGGTAACTGGTCACCTTTTGAAACACAAGTGTTCAGGTTGAATGCTTGTGGCGAACAGTAGTGGGACCAAGTACCAAGGACAAATTTTGTGGGAGGCCAATGAACGCCATAGAAGGCAAATCACACTTCAGGGTGTTGTCTTCTATTTAATGTGACCTTTGCACTGGGTTCCAAAGTACTCTATAGCTTGCTATCGCCAACCAATCCACCAGACCTTTGCTAGGTTGGACGATTGTATCGTCAGCCAGTTCAGACCTTTGATAGATAAAGCATGTATCTACATTTTGAAACTACTGTTCGACTGTTACTAAGACCTCTGTGTGGATCCATAAACATCAACTTATTTTTTTAAGTAAGGTTTAGGCTTGGGAAAATTGTACAACGCGAATTAAATATTACAATGCGGGAAAAAAAAAGAAGGCGCAAGACAGGAAACGAGAGGCATGCGGAGTGCTGACAACCAACTAGGTGTCACCTATAACTGAATAAATGTATATACACAATAGAGGACACACATACACACATACAAAAAAAAAAGAATTGGTTTAACAACAACATAAAATAAGAACCAAGGTATGTGGTTACTACAGTTCAAGTGCTGGAACGTTAAGCTTAGGTACTTGGACAATTGCTATTCTGTGTGCCCCTCAGCTCTTGCTTTATGCCTCATCTTTTTCTTTTTTCCATTGTAATACTTGAATCTTGTTCTTGCCATCAGTGACCTGCTCTAACTAATGCCGCTTCAACTTTGCCCTATGGCATTCCTCCAACCTCGCGATCTTTACTGAAATCAACTCTGCGAGTACAACAGTTTCTCAGCAACACGCACACATGACGAAAGAACAACGTCCCGACCAACCACTTGATCACCAAGTGAAGCTTTTTCGCGAAATGTCCTCCCTTAAGCTGCTTAGATTTCAAGGGTGGTTGGGAGTCCTTCCTTCGTAGACTACATATGTACAATGGCGGCGCATACTTGTGAACAAACGGGAAAGGTTCGGGTGCATTGTGACTGGTCTGGTTTCAGCAGAGGTGTCCATTTGGCAACCCCGTCTGGAGCCTCTTGATGTGATTGTAGATCTTGAGCGCAGGCCCCAACTTTAGAGAGAGGCCTGTGAGGACGTCGCTACGCTTCAACAGGAGCAAAGACCGGCCGTCGATTTCCTAGTTTGGGGAGAAAACAAATGAGTAGGGTTTATTCTGACATGACTAGTCTTCAACCCCAAGAATTTGCATAAGCTGTTTAACCCTTTAGGCCCCAAGTCCAAACTGTGCATGTCCTACCAATGAGTACCAATATCGCCAAGAATGACTACCATTTGCCCACACTGCAGTTTATATTGTTTTATTCACTGTGAACAACTCACGTGCATACCAATGCCTCCTTCTTAGTTAGGGCACTTGTGCATATTATTTTGTAGTTTATATTTGCCCTGCTGTCATATGTTGAGGGAATATTATTGAAGACCTTTCGTATATTACGATATAAAATGTATGTGTCCTACTCAAAACATCGTTTCTTATTCAATGTCTTCCCAGAGTATGAAAACCAGGATATATTTAATACTTTTTTCAGTCAGCACATTACATGCTCATTCCTTGGGGAAGTAAAAGAAAATGTGATAAATGTTTTGCAGTTTTCCAGGTGAGATAGTGGGAGTTCAAGCATTAAGATGAAGTTCTGTAATACTAGTCACATGCTCGCCTTCACTGACCAGTGAAATCAAAGGGCACTGAAATCCCCAAGTCCACTGACTCTGTTCCGCAGCTCGCATAATTAAGCAGGCGGATTTCAATGGCATTTGGTTTGAATGACTGAAGAAAACGAGCGTGTGACTGTGGCATGTGTATAAAAATTAGAAATTTATCATCCAGCCATCTATCATGCTTCTGAGCGCTAAGTATCATTCTTGAGAGGCCGTCAAAAAATAACCAGATCATAAGGTTTTCATTAAGCAGACAAATGGTCTAGCTTAAAAGGACGTCTTGTTGGGCGAGTTGGTCACAATTCATCTTAGCTACTAGGCACGAAAACACACACGACACAAGGAAGGAGACAGGACAGAGCGCCTAGGAAGGAGACAGGAGGCGCTCTGTCCCGTCTCCTTCCTTGTGTCGTGTGTGTTTTCGCGCCTAGTAGCCAAAATGGTCAAGCTTTTCCTTTTAGTGCAATCGCTTGAAAATGCTATTTTTTTTGTATACATGATGATGCACTAGACTGTACATAAGATGGCTGTTCAGGTTTCCAATTAAAGTGTGGGTACGAGTTCTTTGCATTGCTGCATTGCAAAATAAGCAGTCACAATATTGCCATGCACGTGTCGAAGCACAGAAAGTAGCTTATAGCCAGTTATGTGAGGAATAAAAAAACTCTGCATTAAAGCTATGCACATTTGTACACTGGGCATGAAGCACAGCAAGACAGTATGTCCCCTTAAATTGTCTAAAAGTGGTAGCCAAATGAAGTATTCTTGTGACAACATTATTGGATACGAATTAATACACACACATGCTTTCAGCGTACAAGCTATTACACCATGTATGACTAAGGAAAAGACAATATATAGTTCAGGGAAGCTTGCATGACTTTCTCAAATGTCTCGCTATCTTGCACTACAGCATTGCACAAGTAATCAAGTCTGAAAAATGCAAAATAATGTAAATGCTGAGAGAATCGAGGTGCCTCTCACGCCTTGCCTTGTACCCCAGCTTAAGCGTTGTGCTTAGCTCAGTCTCCGGGAACCGCCATCCCAAGGCACAGCTAACGTGCCGAAGCTGATTTCCCATGCAAACCATGCTTCTCTCTCCAAGCATTAAGTCACCATGCAAGCATACATCCCTGATCGGCTTCCCGAGTGGCAGCCTCCAGAGTGACGGCCCCCGGGTTCCCTCTCCACTCAAGCTCTCAACCTCTGAGCGCTTCATTGCCGTGGCAGATTCTCACAGGCCTGCAACGAGTTGGTTATGTGGAAGCTTTGCTCCCACGACTTCTCATTGTTGCACTTGATGGACCGCTACCCAGTTAGCCCTACACAGCGGGCACGCATACTCAATCATTATTGTGGTGAGCCTTAGCCTGCAAGAGCGGTGACTGTCAAACAGTGCTATATCTCAGGTCAATAAACCTAAGCTTGTTGGCAATCTGACTTCAGAGCGTTCTTTAAGCCGTATCGTAGAGTCAACGAACCTTGCCGTAACACCTTTGTGCATTGTGGAGCGAAGGAGCGTTGTGCCCTTTCCTGAATCGCTCATAGGGTGAGCCTTGTGCAAACCCATCCCCATAATGCATCTGACATATATACTTCTGCATGTTACCTTTGTCATTTGGCTATAAAAAGAGCAGGCTGTAGTAATGGTCATGCTTTTGCAGACCCTAAAAATATCTCAACACAGCCTGAAGAGCATGCAAACCGCTCTTGAGAACTACTAGTGCCAGGCGACTGCTAATGGGGACTTTTGTCTGAAGAAGTGGCCCCTTTGAGAGCCTGCTCCTTTCATGAACATGCCCTACTCAGAAGTCATGGTTCTCCCATGCATTTTCTATCCAAGCCTCTCACCTGGTCCCTGAATGCAACCGCTTGTTCTGGGAAGCCAATGTGCACAAAGAATTTCTCGACTTCTTCGACAGACCAGTCCTTGGCATCAGGAACCACATCTGGGTATTTGTCCAGGGCTATGTAGTACGCCGACCTGGGAAGAAATGAAAGTATGTTCAGTGACATGCTCAGCAGCGACACAACCTCGTCAACAGCATCTAATTGGTCACATCACTGACTTGAAAACATGGAATGGTTGTCAAACATTCGTTTCACTGACATGTGTAGAACTGTCATACATAGTCCCGGTGGTTGCAAGTCGCTGGCAGGGACGTGCTCAAGAATTATACACCGAAGCTTCATGCAAAATCATGGTTACATGATGATGCGGTCATTCATTCAATAACCTAAATGCGCAAGATGTCAAACTTTCATGTAGGTTTTCTCACAACAGCCAATCAATGTTAGTGCTCTAATTAAAGTCATTGCTAATGCTCCTCCTAATTTTTCTTCCAGAAGTGAGCATGCTATTAAACACAGAATGCTGCAATAGTCCACTGCCCATGCAAGCATATTGATCACTGCTACACATTTCTCCAGCTGGCTGCAAGACCTCCAATGCTTTCAGTTAAAACATCAGTGAAACAGCAGAGGTCTGCTTGTCCCAGAATCTTCACTTTGCCTCACAAGGAAGGCATCGTTATAATTATGTAAACAGAACATATTGTTGTTATTAATATAAAGGAAGCAACATCAGCGAGTCTTTCAACCTTATTATCATAAAGTGTGCATGTCCTTCGTTCACCAGCTTCTGTGACCGCTCAGTCATAAGACTTGCCGCAGCGGCACAGTGGCTATGGCATTGTGCTGCTGTATATGTGGTCGCAAGTTCTATTTCTGGCCACAGCAGTCACACTTAAATGGAGGCAAAATGCAAAAACATTTGAGTACTTAGATTTAGGTGCACACTGAGAACCCTAGGTGGTCAAAATTATTCCGAAGCCCTCGATTACAGCGTTACAGCGTCCCTTATAAGCCACTGTGCAGCTATACCTGACATTCTCATTTTTATACTACGTTTGTGCAGTCCCATGCACAGTGGGAATCGGTGTCGGCGAAACTTTCTCATTTGCTCCACCGCCTTGGCCCGACAACGTCATCGCTTGTGACGACTAATCGTTGCAGTGCAGGGTCTTCCCTTCACCCTGAGGCAGCATCGATTGCGTCAACCAATCAGGCACCATGCTAATAACGCACCTCACACTTTCCTTCTCTCTGTGCTGTCCCCTTCCAAGCCACCCACACTCGCCTCTCTTCCATCCAATCACCACTGCCCGAAGCATCCACACCCATCAAATACCACAAAGAAAGCTTAATGAAACCTAAACCCAGGAATGCACAAAAAGTAATCTCTGCAGTAAAACAGTCCAACCATCAAACCCATAGGAATCCACAAAAACACTTCAAAAACTTACAGGTCAGTGTGCTCTCCATCGAAGCCCTTGAGCTCTTCGTCTGGCACGGGGGAGTCGCATGGTGTCGGGAGCCCGACTGAGTTGTCCACTTCTGGACCACAGAGAGGAGATAAACATTTGTTCTATGACATTGCAGTGGCTATTTTTGTAGAGTGTTCGCTGAAAGAACTGTATCTTTTGTCTTTGTGCAATGCTCTAGTGTTGGCATCAAATGTTGCGTATACAATTTTATACTGTCTATTAAAAATGTATGTACATTATGTTTCGTTATATACTGATTACATGTATTCTTCTAGTCGTTCTGTGATGCCCCCCTTACCCAATGCCTCATACGAGGCCTGTAACGAAATAAGTAAGCAAGCTAACAATACCTTAAGATGGTGATATGAATTACAGAAGGGACTACGCAAAAGGACAGCCTAAATGTTTGCTCCTGCTTACCAGTTTTGATCTTGACACCAGCAGTCTTCTTCGTGACATCACAGCACGCCTTGCACAGCCACTTGCCTGCAATGAGTTTATTTTAAAATTTTAACAGAATGAAAACTGCAGAATGGGCTATTCTAAGAACATTAAGAAAATGAAGGAATAAAAAATGTGTTTTCATTTATTTATTTCATATACCATTAAGTGCAAAAGCATTGTAGAAAAAAAGGGGGTTACAGATTCTTCAACAGCATCAAAAAATATGTCAAGCCATGCAACTGTAAAACAAGCAAGATAAACATAAAAGATATTTAAAATACCTGCTATCAAAGGCATAATAAATTTTTTAAGAACTAGAACAGGCAGTTAGCATAAGAAAGGAAAGAAAAAAGAAATGATTAATAAAAACATAAAATGGTACAATCAATTCCAACAGAAATAATCAAGGAATAAGACAGGAACTAATGTCTGAACAAACAGTAACCTGCAATGAAAATGATGTTAATGGGAATGCGGTTCCAATTTCATAATATGTACACATTAGAAGAACGCAAAAAATTTTGCACCCCTAACTTCAGCAATGCTCATGAGATTGTGCCATATTAGCTGTCTCCCATCATCAGCTGCGAGTTCTATGTACGAGTTAAGGTGAGCTCCAAGAAAATCTCTACAGCCACCAACATCCTCTCATGAGGAATAGGCAGTGGGAAACGTGGCTTGCGGACGAGGGCCGGGAGAGCCAATTGGCGCTTCTGGATCATGCCCAGCGGGTTACTCGTGCCAGTGGGGCCCTGAAATAGGGGCCCCAACCATCGCGCCTTATTTTATTTATTTCCAATAATGTTTTTACTCACTCTACAGGAGCTCCATAGGAGATTGTTGCAGCAACTCCACAGAAGTCGAAGCATTCTCAAGTGCATGTGTCTACGGCGCCTTTTTGTGTGTGTGTGTGCTGCAGTTTATTGCCACACATGCTGCACATTATTTTAATTTCTTTACCCTGCCTTGATATTTATTTAGGATGCTGAGGGTTTTTCAAGCTGTCCTTCTGTGCCTTTTCTGCCACCCTGCTTTATATAATGAATGGGAAACACCAGAAGAAAAGAAAGGTCAGACACCATGATGCAAACCTGTGCCCACTCCAGAAGGCTGAACAATATTGCCGCCATGTCCCCCTATGTGATTGCCTAGGCCTCTTGTGTGCTGCCTGCACTCCTGCTTGACACATTGTAGACTACTGATTAGTGCTGTAAGAATACTGAATATAATAAACTTCAAATCGAATATTGAATCAAATAATAAAAAGAATGGAAAGATTGATTTTAATATTGAATATCAGATAATTTAACACAGTTTTGTGCTTATGATCTTTATTCAAAAGAACATGGCTCTGCACATGCTCACATTACCTAAGCCAAATGTTACTAGGTAGTATCATGTCATAAGAAGCAAACAAACAATGACGCCAAGGACAACATAGGGGAAATTAATTGTACTTATGAGTGAATTAAAGAAATGCTAAATTAATGGAAATTAAAATGCATTGAAAAAACAACCTGCCGCAGGTGGGGAACGATCCCATGTCTTCGCATTACGTGTGCGATGTTCTACCTGTTGAGCTACCGCGGTGCCATTCCCCCATCCACTTTCTGAGGTATTTATGTTTTACTGCTAATACTAACCCTGTGAGTGTTAGCCAGCGCCACCACTCGCAAACCTTGGCGGTGGATGTGGAACATCCTTTCTGCCGCAGGTGTCACGAGTATGTGATCTATCTGGGGTGACAGCAACTGGTCAATAAACCCACACGTGCTACCTTAAGGCATCAATGTTGCCTGATGCATGGGCAAATATATGCAGTGAGATGTCTATGGTGTAGCTTCCATAGCATTGCCGGCTATGTGCGAAACGAAGCACATACATAACATCAAGAAGAATGTAGACATGGATCACTTACGTTGTGGCCTGTGCGTCAGCTTCGGCCTGTGGCACACCATGTGGTAACCTCGATCACAGCCATCACAAATGATGAGTTCGTCCTGGAAGGCAGGGAGAGGATACACCGAAAGGGCTTGCCTGGCTCTATGTGAAGACTTGCATGATACACGAGCGCTACCACTCTGGCTGCAGTTCCTGTGGTAACCCGAGCACAGTTGTTGCTTTTGGCACACTATAATAGGTGATGTTTGCCGATCAAGAGCCAGTGGTCTGCTCTAGCTCAATGATCCACTATCCAGCACGTGCGGTTAGCAAGCCACTTTCTACAAAAGAGAATTCATGCCTTTCAGAACTTTCAAACATAGTCTGGCCAAAAAGGTCAAAGTAACTGATGCTGAATTAATGCAATTCAAGTACTAAATAGAGTATGACAATTTCAGAAAGAAACACCACGTAGACAAATTGCTTATAAATTAGCTATTTAGTGGTGTGAAATTTTACACGGTGATCCAGGTTTGGTGACAGTATATGCAGTATGCAGCTAAGGAAGAAAATGAGTTGAACTTTTACTGTCTGTTCTTCACTTTATATGTCTCATACCCTAATGAGATAGAGAGTATTGAATGGAGCTTAAAAGCAATTTTTGATGGAAGTGAAATTTTGGAACTTTTAAAAATCAAATTTTTCACTAGTGTACATAGCTTCCGTGCAAAATTTAACATTTGATATACAAGTGGGTGCGTCACAAAAAGCTTGCAAGAAATAGCTGTTTTTTATATCGAAACTAGGGAAGAAAAAAGCAAAACAAAGCTGCCATTACCGCTAATCGGAAGTGAATTATGACCTGGAATGTGCGACTTCTCTGCAAGATCTCAGAGATAATGTGGTGCCTGCAGCACGCTGGAAAACCTCAGAGGCTGTTATCAGTATCGCTTCAGAAGTATGACATCTGTTGTCATTCCGACTTGCGCCATGTGTGGTCACAACAAGGTGCACATGTCGCCTTCTTAGGTATTGTTTAAAAGCTTCTAATAAAGAATTATACAATTACCAGCCCTGCAGCTTTGTCAAAACTGATTGAATAGTATATATTACTCATTTATAAGAAATTTTGCTATATTGCTCTTTAACTAGCCTACATTGCAGTTACACTCCATGCAGTTACAGATACCATACAGTAATGCTATATCACACTCACTCTAGCAGTTTCTATTATCTTCTCAAAACCAAGTGTCAGTGAAAATCCGGCAGGAAGCCTGTGATAAGCTCCTGATAAGAAAGGAGCAAATAAAGTATGTCCTCTGCAGTTGTTTGGCCTGCCTTAACATTAGAACCCAGAAATACAATGATGACAGTTGTCTTTTTCTTCCAGACTGCAGCTACTTTCAGATTTTGTATTGATGTGAAGAAGCAAAGGCATCTCCCTCATGCTTTCCGTTATGTCAGTTACTGCAGTAACACCTTTACTATCAAAAAGGAAGAGTGGCCCTTGTTAATCTTGAAGTGCTAATATGGGCATAGCGTTTTGC
Organism: Dermacentor variabilis; assembly: GCF_050947875.1. Taxonomy (NCBI): domain Eukaryota; kingdom Metazoa; phylum Arthropoda; class Arachnida; order Ixodida; family Ixodidae; genus Dermacentor; species Dermacentor variabilis. The sequence continues at coordinate 51,148,833 of NC_134577.1, forward strand.
ACTAGGGATACAAGAGAAAGATCTGGAACTAGCGCCTGCAAATGTTGCTAGTATGGCAGGTTTGCCAAGATGGGAATGATGATTTATCTGAATCGAGATTATCTGATCTAGAGATTTATCTGAATCGAGTCGTTCTGGCTTCCGACTGTCGTGGACATGTGTTGATGGGCAAAAGCAGGCAGGCAAGTAGCAGGCAGGCAAGCAGCCGGGAAAATGTGCACCCTCTAAACCAAGATACAACTCTGTGGCGGTGATAGTGGCAAGTGCACTTGGACGGCCGCTTTTATACATGTGACTTCAAATCTTCCCGATGCGGTCACTGTGACAAGATAAATTCTAGAACATGCTACCATCATCTTTTACCATGCCCGCAAACTGGTAAATGACAGGCCCAGCTGTCAGGAAAGTATTACTACGTTTTGAAATCATGCTTGATCTGTTATCACGAGCGCATTCTTGTGCAACAACAGAAATGCGATAAAGAAGTCTTATAGTGAGAGGGAATGCAATTCGTAAGGCAATATGGTCACTGTGGTTTTCCACATTAAGCTTTGTGAAGCTAATTTGCCACTTTATAGCGATGCTTACAATCATTTCGCTTCTACGTGCTACCATTCGACATTTCAGGCAATTACATAGCACAGAAGGGATTTTTTAGAATATCAAACGTGACCAGCTGCAGTGACTGCCCCTGACCAAATGTCATCCACAAGTAATGACATGTATACTTGGCAGTGTCAAGAGCCAAGTGCAGGAAATTATCTGATAGAATGAGTTAGCTGTGAATGCAAGATGCTTGAAGTCTCTAGAAACGTAGCAAGGCCACCATACAGCGCAGCTGAACCACATAAAACAATTAACAGAGCCACAAAATGCAGTTCTCAAAGCAGTCATACCAAAGTGTAGAAAAATTAATTTATTATTTCTAATTCCCCAATGACGAATCATTTCTGTATAAACCAACACAAATTGGATGAACGTTGATAATGAGGACACTGCAAAAAGAATTCAGAAATGTGCACAGTAAAAGAAAAATTCATCTTTGTCTTAGGACGAAATTTCATTCCAACTGCAAGGTTATATTTTCTACATTTTCTAAAGAACCTGTTTGTTGATTATTTCGCAGTGTTATGCTACACATTGCAGTCAATGCTGAATGTTCACAATTGCCACTGTGGTTGAACGACTGCAGGTCTAGGTTTCTCTCCAGTGTCATCAGTGCCAAACCATACACAGCTATGATTGTTCGTTTCCCGGGAGTTACTCACATTGTCGGCAGTCGCGCTGCACCCTGAGCACGTCTTGCAGTCGACGCACTGCCATGTCGCGAGCCGGGCCGCAGCAGCTAGTTCCGCAGAGTAGTTGAGGCAGGAAGGATGAGCTGCACGCGGAAACGGACGAAAACACATGCCACGGCGCGTCAGTCGCGCCGAACCACTGTTCTCACCGGGCATTACTATTGCAAGCTCGATAGCAAACGAGGATGTCTAACAGCAATGGCTCCTTGAACTGAGGAAGATGGCTAAACTGTCACTCTTTCAAGGGCAACCAAAAGAAAACTGCTGCAGAGCAGTACTGATATTGAGTTGTTTTTGTACATGCAACAGCAAGCGCGCACACAAAGGTCAACATGACCCAATAACTGCCACGAGTAGGAGCTGTATTCCCTCTGGCTTTGCCACTGCAGTTTTGCAAAAGATTGAGACAGTGCAAGATCCTCATTGTGCATTGTGTGTGTATAATGGAGCATCTTGTGAGCCCTCCATTTACTTGGGCAGAGCATTGACACCCTGAAACAGAATTCACACATTGCTGCTTTTATACAAGTTTAAGACAGCTAAAGAATTGCACATCCAGAAAAAAGCAAAAGGATTTATAAAGTTGTCCAGAAAAAGAAGAATGTCAAACGTTTTTGCACGGCACGAAAACCGTGGAAACAAGAATGCAGTGCGGCACAAACTGTAGAAATTGTGCTTCAAGAGAAGCACACAAGCATGAACGTTTAGTGCACCTGTGAATGTGTTCCATCTGTCATCTCAAAGGTCGACTAATATACCACTACTGTCCAAGAGCGGTCATTGTCTCTAGCATTGCAGCCAATGTGTGCCGTACTCTACCGACACACATCAACACAGCACAACATGCATTTGCATTCTGCCCTGTCCAACTGCTTTAATTGCATTTTCTCACCTAAACTTATACTTTTTCACAGTTTGCATTCAAAACCTTTGGCCATGATGTTCTAATCAATTATAAAAGGTGATTTTTCTTAATTAATCAATTACTGGTGGCCACACCCAATGGCATAAATTGCACATATGCATATAGGGGTTTGCAATATTGGGTACTGAACATTTCAAAATGGTAATCGCAAATCTAGGTGCCCCAGTATACCTAGTGACTTAGAAACCTAAAGGTCTTTAGGGCCACTGGTGTTGACACCTGTTGTGTACTGTATTGGTGGAATGAAACGCAACAAAAACTTTGAAAAGAACACCCCATACGTGCAATTTCTCAAGAGGGTGACATGATGCTGCTATGAATCTGGTTACTAAAGATGATGTGAACTCTGATCTTAGCGTACAAGCCAAAACTATGCCAATGACAGACAAACTGGAGATGATGGAAATGAAAGTTTGCGCATCAGCCCTAAATTGACACGTTTCATTCCGTGAGTACGATACATACAGAGACCACAACCATAAATTGTTGTGCTAACCATAGCATGTTAGCAGCAGAGACACTGTCGAAGGTCACAGCAACAGGTGTAACAAAAGACATAGTTTCGTGCTGTTATGGGGCAGCAAATTTATGCTGTCGCATTTATATTGCTAAATATGAAGACTACACTTATGAAAACTGTACTTATTATAAGATGTGTATGTTCATGTAGGTAAAAAAAATTCTACTGTCTATCCACAGGAGACTACGAAGACTCCTGTGGATCTACACTTAGCTAAGCCCACCATGCACAACCCTAACAGAGCTATCATTAAATAAAATGAAGCACCAAAGTTTCTGTGACCACCAGTTTGGTATCACAGTCACTCAGAGCCAACAAGGGTGCTGCCCCCCCCCCCTTAGCAGTTTCATCACTAACCCTTAGTGTTGCAGTCTCGACAGATGAGCAGTGTCTTGTAGTCGTTGCTGGTTGGCGGCACAGAGAGGTAACAGACGAAGCAGTGCGGCTCGTCCTCCTCGAAGAACTCGGTCACATCCATTGTCGGACTGTCCAGGTTCTCCAGGAAGTCCGGCCCATGCGTCTTCTTGATCCTCTGTGGTTGCATATGGCCAACAAACACCACAGGACAACATTAGATTAGTCAGGCAAGACTTTGCGGCATGGCCACCAGGACTGCAGCATATGCCGTGTCCCTAACCAATGACTTTTGGCAACACGTCTTCCTTCAGAACAAGCACCATTCTTTCTTTCTCTCTCCACGAATAAAAATTCACATTCCAGCTGTGGACCACAGAAGAGTCCATGCAACATTCCAGCAAGCCAATTCATTTCGGATTAACTTGCCTCAAGGCAGATTTCTCCCCCATGATACATTGTTGGCATATGAATTGAGCTTGAACGTCAAAGAAACATTGCATCACTTTGCCTGTGCAAAGGTCAAGGTTTTGTGGTCAAGGGACCCATACGAGCACCGAAACAGTAATGTACGTGTTATTTTTGCATTGCCTAAGTGCACATATTTTTCTATTCCTTCCTCAAGATGTAGCTTGTGGCAACTGTGTCAAGTCACTCAAAATATGTTGAGACATTTGATGCACATCACTGAATGCCACACACAGGAAGGCAGGAGTAATCAGGGATAGAAGCGGCCAAGAAAGCTTTATAGCAGCTCTGGGAGCAGCAAATTCGGCACTTTGGAGCAGGTTTGGAGCACTGGGGCATGAATTGTACGTTTTGGAGCAGTAAACATGCATATTGGAGCAGCTTGGCAAATGTCAATGTGAAAGAAATACAGGCATATGAAGAAAACGTCTTTTTTATTTGACTTAGCAGAACACTATTAGGTTATGGCAGGTCAGTTCTGCGGAAGGCCGCAAGGCAAGCAAAATTTATGACAGGAAAAAATTGTCATCCACCCGACTGTAGCATGAAGCTAAAGGAAGCCCACACGTTTCTCAGAAACCAACACTAAATTACATACCAGTTGTGCCAACTAAATGTGGCCAAGAAAAAATACCTTGGACACTTTCCATCAACAGCGCCCACTCTATGCTGACAGGCTTGTTTTAATGCCAGTCGTGTCTTTTCATTGACAGCAAACTACTAATATTTAATTTTAATGAACTAAAATTCATTACCTTACTTATTCAATAAGGTGCCAATGTAAAGGTTGTAGAATATGCTGAGAAATGAACAATAACAGCGTATATAGCAACCTAGGTCTTATGTGGTCCTTTTTTCTGACAAAAAAAAAGGAAAAGACTGCAAATTCTTCTTTTAAGTCCACATGACGTGTCTCCGCACCAGTAATGTAAGTAATCTCAGACGTAAATGTCGTCATCAGTGCATTGTGTATATTACCATAGAGTTTCATACAATAATTACTAGAGAGAACTCTGGCGCTGCAGTCCTTCAGCCACCATGGGAATGATGGGAAGTACATGGATTTGTCTCATCTTCATGCTCGTGGATTGAGGCGTTGTGGATTTCAGAGCAACATATACTTTTTGAAGTGCAGAAAATGCTGTGAACATGCGTAATTGCTACTAATTGCAACAATTCAGCTAGTCGAAATGGCCAAATCGAAACATGCGAAGCGTCTTAGGGGACGGCTTGCCCGCGATAAATAGCACAAGGGCATTTTATGTCGCTTGTCGATACATGCGTCCTTCACGTAATGGTTTCACTATCAGGCTTCTGTGCTAGAAGTCCTGTGTTTGAATCCTGCCGTTGAACAATTTCGATAATGTCTATTTAATGATTTATTAGTACTTTGTTCAAAATGACCACTTTATACAGTAACGAAGCTGTCTGAAGCCAGAAGGATGAAGTTTAGGCAAATCCACACGCTCCCCATAATTTTCATGCTGGATGAACCGTCCCCGCTGCAGCTCTCATAGAGACTAGCACCAGAGTTCCCTCTAGTAATCACTGTATCAAACTCTATGATATTATGAATGTGCAAACTTGGGTCACGATGTTATAACAGTTCGCTTTCCGAACTCCTATTCCAGTGCCCCTATTTGATGAGGTTTGCGTAAAGAATGATGCAATCTTTGGCATGCTGAAGCACTGTCACGGTCACAGCGTTTTTCTTTTAAATTTATTTATTTCAGGAGGCCCCTTTCTAGGCAAAAAAGTTTTCAGGAATTCTAGGTTGTTTTAAGTGCTGTTATCGGTCATCTGTCAACGTTATCCACAACGTTTTCACTTGCATCTCAACGACTGGGTAAATTTATAAATTTGGCTAAATAGACTATTTGTGCACAATGAACAAGAAATATTCACAGTGGCCAGCATGAGCAACACCCTCCATGGTGCAGTGAATGCTGTTCGCGTAGTGCTCTCGGGTAATCATTAATTCTTGGCAACCTTCAGTCAAGATAGCAGAATACTGCGGATTAAATGCGAAGTGACATACTGGTCATTGCACGCTTGCCAATAATTCACATCGATTGCCAAGAAAAAGCTCAAAGATATTTTCGAAAACAGTAAAGGGATAAAAATGTTCACTGGCTTTCCGGTCTGCTTTGGTGACCAATATTCTGAATAAGCTCGATTATTCGGGCGAACAATCTTTGGGGGTTTGCGGTTTCACCAAATGTTTAATTACAATCATAATTTGGCTGCTAAGGCTGACTAAATATGAAACTTTACATCCTCGGCTTGTGTTTGGCAGCAGCAAGAGCCTGATTGTGTGTGGTGTGGCCTGGCAGAAACTAGTGTACCTTGTGCGTGCAAACTTGATTGCGGATGCCAGTGTATACTTGTGACCAAGAAGTTTCATGAAAGCAAGCAGGTCGTTTGTCGGCGTGCCGCACTATCATCCTGGTAACCGGACGTGGTGCAGGTGTGAAATAGATTTAGAACATCACGCACGGCGTTCGCCCATTAATCAATGCAGTACCAATATGTTGCAAAATCAAATGCTAAACTATATAATGAAACTGATGAGCTACACGTTGAGCAGACTGTACAACCTTATTCATTCAGCGTGGCTTTCATTCCCTACTGCCCCATGAAATGAAATCAGTACCAGTTCAAATCATCTTTCGCTAGTCTGCGCACATATACGCTAACGTGTAGTACCTTTATAAAACATTCATAACTCGTTGTACAGCACAACATAGTTTTCCTTTTCTTGTGGCCTACTTACAATTATACCACCAAACAAACCCACACTCCAACGACACTGACGCTGAAACGAATTGCTTAGGCTTGGATTGCTGGGCTAAGTGCTAGCCAACTCATGTGTGGTTTCCAATGAACAAGCACATTCTGCTAAATTTGGCAACTCCACTTGAAATTACTGTTTTGGTGCAGGATGGCACACCTTGATGGTTTGGCACATGGCGCAGCACTTCCATCCCAGAGTCATATAAATCACCTTCATGACATTCTCGGTGCTCAGATGTAAGAAGAAAGGCATATTTGAAAGCTTCGGTACACAACATGTGGCCATAGCTACCGACTTAGCGTGTAAGGAAGCCACTGAATTGATTGCATGTACCACCTTCGCAAGTCACACAGAAATTGATGCATAAACTGAAGTAATAAGATTGCTTTAGCTTATAAAAGGTGCATGTTGAGCAGGTTTTCACAATACACATGAATGACAACTAGAACCAAACATTACGCCAAGACAGGCAAGACAGTGCCTTTCTAGCAGCCATGACGGGCACGTACACAGTGCAGAAGACAATAGTTTTTCTTCCAAGAAACTATAGCTGATTTGCAATACACTTGTAAAACGTGCAAGCCTAACTTCTGACGGCAAGTCATGGGACATGATGACTCTGTCGTGATCAAGTTTGGTTCAACCTGGACTATGCAAAGTACCTTACGACACCGATTTCTCAACAGGCTCATACAAGCTATTGCCGAATTATGACTTTCTCAAATGCATCAGCACTGATCTGCATCAGCCGGCCATGCATGTAATCAGTAGGAAGTCACTGCTCGCGAGCTGTTTCAAGAGCAAAGAGAAGCAAAATGTCTCTTAAATGACGCCACTAATCAAACGAGCAAAGAAAGAAAAAAAAGGAAAAAAGAAAGTCAAGAGTAGAAGGCTGAAGCAGACCACTCGTCCACTGGTAGCCCGCTGTACAGGAGGAGGGTCACATGGTGGTCTTCCAGGAAAGACAGATGGCACAGCTCCTGGCTTCAAGTTGTGGCAGACGACAGGCCCATCGGCATAGTCCTCTGCCGTGAAGTGCAGGCAGCATACGACGCTAGTGGCCGAAGCCCCTTTGGGACAGACATTTTCTCTAGCCACTGCTTTCAGCCATCTTTGCCGAGTCACGGGGTCAGACGGGAACTCGTGGAAGATCACACCAGGCTGTTTTTTGTTTTTGGATGATCGGCAAAAAGGAACGCAGCAGTAGATCATTGGCCCTCTGTAAAGAGTGATTCAGGCAGGCAGAGTGTAGTGGCTTTTCAGGCCAATACAATCGGGACTTTATTTCCTGTGCCAAGCCAGCCCTCATGATTTCAATAGTCTCAAAACAAAAATAATTAAAAATTTAGTCTTGAAGCACTAAGTACCAAAACCACGGTCTAATTATGAGGCGTGCCGTAGTAAGGGACTCTCGATTAACTGTGCACCTAAATTTAAGTACACAAGTGTTTTTGAATTTCGCCCCTATCGAAATGCATTCACCTCAAAACATTCAATTGATTAGTGGCTCACTAATCAATAAAACAGGTGATCGAATAATTACATTTCTTCAGCATTTTTCTCAAATGATGCCAAGTGTCGTAGATATTTGCAAAATACACACGAAGCGGATGCACAAACTGTTACGGTTGTGCAAAAAACCCCTCCCCCACCTTCACCTCCTCGCCCGCCCCATCGCGTGCCAGTGCTGGCGCCTATGCACAATTGAACGCGTATGCGCTGATGAAAATTAGCTTACGCGGCAAATGCAACGCACGAAAACATTTTCTTCGAGACGACCTATTTATCAATTTGTAACTATACGGATGTGAAGGCGTGGCAAAATGTGCAGTCAGCACATAAGTGCACCAGTGTTGTCAACAAACTGCACTTGGGACACGCGAGAGCCGCGGAACAGCTGACTTGGGTCGTACGCAACCAATGGGAAAGCAAGCAAAGCAAATAAATATCCGTGACCTCGTTCCGGCACAGCGTCGGGCTACAGTGCGCAGACTCCGGTTAGCTTGGACGTTCGATTTGTTTACGTACGCGGGAGGAAACACAAACGCGAGACACAAGCCTCTAAACCAAGGGGCGGCGCAGCTGACCCGAGAGATATACAACAGCTTCGCACGTCGCAATCACTTGCGGCGAGACGAAGAGCGCGAGTAGACTCCGACATACAGCGACAGGCGAATGAAACAAAAAATAGCTAGGAGTGCGGGACTCGACCAAGGCCATTTATAGAGCGCGACGAGAAACTAGACTGCCCTACGCTGGCACCGTCCATGCGAAACAACCAGAACCGATCGCGGACTCGAAAAGTGTCTCGTCGGCCAGCGACCAACCAGCGATGACATCGCCACGAACGTCTCCATAGTCCGCGTTTGCTCGCGGAGAGATCGCAAGTAGGAGACGTATATATAAAAAAAGAAAAACCACTTTTAACGGCAGCTAGCGCGAAAGGGTGGCGACGGTGTTGGTAAGGTGCAAGCGCCGTACCGAGTTTCGCCGTTCAAAGCATGTCGGAAATTTACCTCGGCGCTGGTGGCTTTCCCTTGAGCATCGCGGAACGGCCTCTCGGCAACCAAATCTGAACGGTATTCCGCACACGCCTGGCTCAGATGAGACCACGGACGTCTGCGATCTTCCTCCCTTTCTTTTTTACTCGCTTCCTCGCTCACCGTTTGTTGCGGTACGAGAGACGAGCGAGGAGGAGCAAAAAAATAAGGAGCGCATTCTCCTTTCTCTCGAACTGAGGAGATCGGAAGAGAGAGAAAAAAAGGGAGGAGAGAAAGCGGTGGATTAACGACGTCAGGGGAGAAACAGCTGGAGATATCACGGTAGTTTCGGGAAGAACGACAGCGCCGCGCGAGAGCAAAGCTGAAGTAAAATACGGGCGCCGGAATCACTGAGGCCCTTGTTGACTTCATAGGCTTGCGACAGAGGGCGGGACCAGTCCTTTTCGATCGTTGCTTTTCCATTTGAACAAGACCCTTGCTCCTGCTGTATGCCCCGCTTAGGCTTTTGCTCGAATTACGATTTGAGACCGCACCGATGACCGCTGTAGCGGCAGCATCCACAGTGCGTCGCCAAAGCGTTGAAAATGCGTCTCGCTTGAACACCAGTCGTTGCAACCAGTAGAGTCCCGCGCATCTCCTTCTATCATCATTCCTGTACCAGGTTCAAAATTTGCTGCCACGCGCAGCACCTCCGCAAGAGGGAGCGTTCAAAAATCACTATCGGCGCCGTACGGACTTCGTTGTCCATCGATATTTGCTTGGCTTCTTGCCAGAGCCTTCGCTCCACTGTTTGGCTCTCGCGAATCGCCGGTGTTTACTGGGCGACGTTTGTTAACATCCATCATATCGTATTGGGAGCAGTTGCAACCTTCAAAAGATGGCGATGCAATCCATCCGCGCGGGTGTGTATTTAGAGATGCGAGGCAGTGTTAATGATTGAAGTAGATACCTCTCATATCATACCACTTTGCTTCGGGTGATTGACAAGTTGATAACGAGGTATGGCGCAAAAGGGCACGCAGGATGACAGAGGAGACAAAAGCGCTTTGTATTCGTCTCCCCTGTCCTGCGTGCCAGTACTAATTGGGCCGCCAGTCTGTTCTTCTGAAGTTTATAACGTGACGTCACGGAGACAAGTAGCCGCCAAAGTGGCCAATTCTATTGCACATAGTGCGAGTTTTCTAGAACACAAGATTAGTACCTGAGGCAAAGTGCTAAAATATTCATTACCGCCTTCAACGATTGGTGGGGCAGAATTAATCGTAAATTTAACTCTCATTCATAACTCTACAATTCAATAATATAAAAAATCTTCATATGGTTGTTACGGCTTCATATGTTTGTTATTATACAAATTGAGCACCTCCGTTGCTATCATTCTTTTCACGCCATAAAAAAGTTGCAAGCACGCTTCTGCACGCAGCTTCGTTTCTGACTCGACACGCCAGCGGGTGAGTAAGATGTTGGGCTGACACGACTGACCCTGCAGTCGACACAGGCTTCGCAATAGAGCTGACTCAATCTGCCCCGACGCTTCCGCGGCCCGACACGAACCGCTATAGCGTTTCAATGAACCGGCGAACGAATTTTGACCCGCCAAGCCGACTCGACTTTGTCGGATTCACATAAGCACAGCCCCACAAGTATTGTTCGGACGGTCGAGCGAATCAGCGATTCACTCCACCGCCGCGTGGAAGTTGTCGTGGCGAACTAGAGTTACGGCGGAGGGGGCATCGAGGCACCCCAGCTACTGAAATGGGATAGTTGTTGAGTTGAGCGGTTGTAGGCTACTGGTGGGATTAGCCTTGCAGTTGCTGCTGGCAATTACTCCACCGTAGCGACACTTAAAATACATAAATCATATAAATCAGACACAGACCTCACAACTACACATAGTCACTCCTAAGGTCACCATGTGGAGGCCAAATCCGTGTCCTGCAGGTAATTTAAGAGAAGGCGAGAAACCTCCTTCCTATCTAACTGGTTCCCGCGCGGGAAAACAATGTCCTGAAGAGAAATGTGAGGAACTCCTGTCTTCTTGAGGGGCCCGAATAACACACTCCGCGTTATACAGAGTACAGCACATAAGGTAATGTTCTATGTCACCGCACACACCACACGTTGAACATAATGGAGACAACGCCAGGCCAGTCTAATACATCCACGCAGGGGTACGAGCAGAGCACGTGCGAATGCGGAGCAGTAAAGTGGCTTGGTTTCTTTTGAGCCACTTGGTCACAAAAAGCATTATTACTATTCTCGTTGTGTTGCTGTTAAATATTGGGCTTTAACGTCCCGAAACTGCGCAATGGCCGAGTTACGAGGGACGCTCATAGTGGAGGGACTTATAATTCTGACTAACGACGCGGCCGGCAGTCCGATGATGTCACCATGGTCTGCACCATGGTGGAGTAAGGTATTATTGGCCCGACATTCAGGACGTTTCAGAACACACACACACTTGTATTTAAATTTTGTACAAAAGATGAGAAACGGTGCAGAGAAAAAGTTCACTTCAAGTTCAAGCTGCCGATTATGATCACAAAGAGTACGTAACTAACCGTTCCTTCGTTCCGCGGTCACGTCACCTTCCCCCAATCCGGTGTGATGCGTGACATCGTATTCGGTCAATCCGGAGGTTCGCAGCGTTTTTCCTCCGAGAAGAGCTTGGCCAAAATACGCACGTCACTGTGCATGAACCGGGAAAGAGGGAAGCACACACTGGCCTCGTCTCCAGGACATGGACGTGGCAGTTTGGGCGCGTTGAAGGAACCGTTAAGAGACAGAAAGGGAGCGGTTTGGATCAGAGAGCAAACGGGTACAGACGATATTCTAATTGACTTCTCGAGACATCAAGAGAAAAAAATGGAGCTGGGCAGGTCATGTAATGCGCCGGTTAGATAACCGTTGGAGCATTAGGGTTACAGAATGGGTACCAAGAGAAGGAACACGTAATCGAGGACGGCAGAAGACTAGGCGGGGTGATGAAATTAGGAAATTCGCGGGCGCTAGCTGGATTCGGTTGGCGCAGGACAGGGGTAATCGGGGATCACAGGGGAAGGCCTTCGTCCTGCAGTGGACATAAAACAGGCTGATGATGATGAAGGGCCGTATGCGTCCGGTTCGTTCTTTTCTCATACCCATGACACACGGACCTAAAGTCCTGTGAAATAAACCGCTCTTTTTAGTGGCACGAGCATAGAGCGACACTCCTGTTTCTTGCGCAGCACTTCCGGTTCACCTCCGAGACGACCAGGGACGAAATTCAAAATAAATAAAAATGAAAAAAAACGAAATTAGAAAATAGTACAGTACAAAATTCACGGGTTTCATTGTAGATTTGATATCCGAGCATAACTTTAGTTACTGAAATGTCTGGAATAATTAGAGTTACTTAGAAATTACCGATTAGCACACACTAAAGCCCAGAATCGTAGCTTTTAGAGACCCACCACGTGAGCACGACTTTGGCGAAATTCCTGGAAACCCGGAAGTAATGACGTCGCACGCAAGAAGAAGGAATACCTAACCGGCTAATTAATGGAAAACAGTTGCTTGGCATAGACTGAGCATATGCCTAGCAGAGCGGATGTGACGTCACTCCCTCCTCTCTCGCTTCTCCTCTCCCGGCTCACTCGCCCGCAAGAAGCTGCGCTAGCCACCCTAGCTGCGCGCGCTCGTTCTCTGACGTCAGCACTGGAGAGGTGCGCTTCGTGCGCCGCTCGCTGGGGGCTACGCCCCGCCAGGTAGCGCTCACTGCGCTTCGTCCTTCCTCGCTATTCGCCCGCATATCGTGCCAGGGGTACGAGCGCCACTAAGAGACACCCAAGTCAAAGATTAGGGTCGCGTACCACTTTTCTTTTTTTACGCCGAAGTACACCTTATCAGCGTTTCGCCGCTGACACATGGTGCGGCGCCGTCTTTTTGTAAGTTTTCAGTGATCAATGCAGCCACAGAACAGGCATATGGAGCAAGCCTTTTTCTATTGAAACTGACGAAACGTTAACAGAAGATAGCGCATACGGTCATATTGCTTCAGTGCTACCTAAAAAAATGGATCTTACAAGCGCTAAAATTTTTAGGCACCACTGTGTTTCGTCCCGCTTGTGTTGGTGATGAGTTGCGTCCCATGGTTACCCCCCTTTAGGCCAATCAAGGCGCTGGGATATTTGCCCTTCCGTAAGGGTAATATATAATAGTCATAATAGCCATAAGGGGTAATGTATAGTCACCCCGAGATGGGATGGAAAAAGAGAAAGGCACACAGGTCATCGACGGGAGATAAAGGCACCACGAGGTCGTTTGAAGGAATGTATTGGACAAACTCATTTGGCCGTGTCTAACTCTGACTATGGCTCTCACGCGGGCGTCGGCTCCATAGGGTCAACGCCCGATCATAACAATAACTACATCCAAGACACAGTGCACGAGCGCTTGCGAGTACCGCGACTTTCGGCGCAGTAGTGCAAACACCAAAGCCCACCGCGAATATGATTATTTAAACTTGTTGTGGGAGTAATCGCGGTTATAATACGAACTTGGCAATTTAGTGCCACGGTTTGCAATCACATGTAAAGGTATTATTTGATCAGTCATTGTTACAAGTGGCATTTACGACGTTAAACAGTATCTCCCGGGTGAAAAAAATATGCAGATCCCACGCACAGTGGGAATCGACGTAAGCGGAGCTTTCCGTGCTGCATTTTTTGATTGACGATAATTAGCGGTGATGTTGACGGCTAAAGTTTAATTTCTTCAACGTTTAGGCTAACACGAGAGTGGTGAGTTGATGTTAAACGTTACCTTGCGTGCACCACTGCTGTTTGTCTGCGTAGTACAGAAAACACAGAGGCAGAGGTGTTTGCATGAGGCGTTGTTGTGCGCCACATTTCATAACCTCTCAGAGGGCTGAGCGTTGTCATTTCCTCACATGGCACATCGCGTTGTGGCAGAAGTATTGAACTTGGACTATGGGGCTGTACGTGTCAAAACCACATTCGGATTGTGAGGCAAGTCGTAGTGGCGGATTCCGGATTAATTTTGTCACAGGGACGTTCTTTAATGTGTACCAAAATCTAAGCGCACGTGCGTTTTCTATTTCGCCTCCGTCGAAATTGTGGCTGCCGCGATTGAGATCAAATCCACGACCTTTAGCAATGCCATAGCCGAAAAGCTAACGCGGCGGGCACAGAAGTGTTGATTTGACAGTCGACCGCTTCCGTAGTGTCTCCTGGACCCTGCGGTGCGCTTTAATTAATGCGGTTCTGCTTCTGCGCGCCCTGCGTAAGTTGCCCGCTTGACCTATTTGCATGGCGTTTCTTTTTTTTAGAAATAGCAGCAACGTACTGTACCTTACCTTGAACTTAAGCTTATCCTGTATCTCCGCAACCACTGTCGTATAGTAGTGGGGTTTCTATGCCTTCTCACAGCCCCTTCCCCCCCTCTTATATGGGAACTGCCTCCACTCCTCCCTCTCTTTCTTCTCTTCATCTCCTCTCTACAGTTCCATCTGCGTCCCCTCTGGCCTCGCACGTTAGTCGAAAGGGAAGCGCTGCAGTTTCTGCAATGCTTCTGAGAGGAGTCACGGATAATTACAGCTGTCAAGCGGCTAAAGTGGGGACGGCCAAGGAGGGGGCATTGTGCACATTCGACGCGGTGGGGTGAAAACTAGTTTCTCCCGTCGCCTTTCCTCTCTTACTCGCGCCTGTCATCCACGCTCTGAACCCCTCTCCACCCCCCCCCCCCCTCGACGCGGTGTGCGCGACAGCATCCCACAGCAGCAGTGGCAAAATCGAAGGAAGAGGCAAGGAAAGCTTCGCTCGAAAAAAAAAAAAACCAATCGACCTACATTCGAGGTATTTCGGCACATGGTTACACGGAAACTGTTTTCCGTCGTCGCACTGTTTCCGGCATCAAAGAAAGCTCGCGCGATGTTTGAAGGCTCGACCGCCGGTAACAGCGAAATCGGATTACGCCCCCGAGCGCGAGCCCTCGGGCCCGGGGCGTCCGCAGTAATTGGATGGCGCTCACGGTGGAGCTAACTTGTCGCACACGGCATAAAGTACTCGTCGCAAGACTAGATTCGCGATGCGAAGTATTCAGCGGAGAATCGGCGTGAATTTCCGCAAGGAGCGTGGCGTCTGCAACCAATCTCCCTTTCTTTTTTTTTTTGGTACATATTACAAAAAAAAAAAAAAATCACCAAGCTGCCGCAATGCAAAGACAACGGTGAGATGTAGTACGTTATGCTTGTGCGACTGCAAACCCACTTAAACCTCGAGATCGAAATGCAGTGGGAATAAAATCACACGCCCAGAGCAGTGAGATTGAGGATTGGAGACTCAAACGTCAAAAAAACCTTAAAGTTCACTGGAAAGCATTTACAATGGAGTTTAATTTCCACGGCATTCCCCTGCTCCAAAGTACAGCAAGAAAGCATCGAGGTGCACTGCCTTGATGGCGGTGGCAGGGTCGTCGCCTGTGCGCGTTGAATGTGATGGCGCATTCAGCCTATATGGTGACGTCACATACAAAGCCTGACGTCACGAGGACGCAGCAGCGGTAGCAGCGACTATGCAGGCAGTATATATATATATATATATATATCCAAAACTAAGGACACCAATCGAATAAAAAAATGCGGTACACAAGGAATTGCGTGCTTCGCTCACGACTGAGAAATAGTTGATAAGATATATATATATATATATATATATATATATATATATATATATAATTATGCGGTTTTACTTGCCAACACCACGATCTGATTATGAGGCACGCCGTAGTGGAGGACTCCGGAAATTTGGACCACCTGGGGGTTCTTCAGCATGCATCTAAATTTTAATACACGGCTGTTTCCGCATTCCGCCCCCGTCGAAATGCGGCCGCCGTCGCCGGGATACAAATATAAAGAATTCAAACATTCTCTCATGACGCGTACATTTCTTTGACGTGTGCAAGGTCGGTACACGTGGCCGAGCTTCCAATAGTAACCTGGCATACGTTACTGCTGAAAGCAGCAAAGAGCGAAGAAGGGCAGTGTGTATGTGTGCGTGGTGCTTATTTTTCAGAAATGGCAGCCGTCGTATAGTAGTAGGGTTTGCTTGCCTTGTCACGTCACCTCACCCCCCCCCCCTTCTTTTGTATGGGAACTGCATCTTCTCCTCCCTGCAGTTCTATCTACGTCCCCTCTCTACTAGCACCTTAGTCGAAAGGGAAGCGCTGCAGTTTCTGCAATGCTTCTGAGGGGAGTCACGGATAATTACTGCTGTCAAGCGGCTAAAGTGGCGACGCCCAGGGAGCTCCAGAGGGCATTGTGCACATTAGACGCGGTGGGGTGAAAACGAATTTCTAGCGTCGCCTTTCCTGTCTGACTCGCCGCTGTCATGTATGGACGCGCTGTGAAACCCTCCCCCTTCAACACGGTGTGCCTGATAGCAGCAGCAGAAGTGGGAAAGTCGAAGGAAGAGGCTTCGCTCTAAAATCCTGGAACCTAACCACTTCGCAGGATTAAGTTTTCCCCTCACTCCAGTGCCGAGGCGTGTCGCGCAAGAAGACGTGCCAGCGGCCGCACACAGATCTGTACCTGCCAGATACCGACGCTGCGCACCCTGGGCAACACCACCTGGCCTATGTAGGAGATTGGGGGGGAGGGGAAGGCAAGTCGTGTGCCCGCTTCGAAAACTCCTCCACGCTGGCCGGTGAACAAAAGCGAGGGGGGACCCTGCAGATTCCCGGAATCTCACACGTGCCCGCAAGCCGTGGTGGGTCGGTTAGTGAGACGATGCTTTGTAGGCACAATGGTACTCAATGGTAGTCAGCAGGCACGCATGTGTCGCAGCTGCACGGCAGGCGGAATGACCCCAGCAAATCGCGGCGCCATATTCGCTATTGTAAATACCGTACATATATACCAAGCATAGGCCGCCGTTTATTTTTTTTTCTTCTCCCAGTAATTTACTTTCCCCCTTTTTATGGTATTCCCCTTCTGATTAGGTGTCAGCATTTCGCTGGTGCGGAGTTGCGAACTCGGATGCGCGCACGCAACGCCTCGGTCTCGCCGTGCGGAGGCTTTGTGGCCTCGCGGGAGAAACTCTTCAAGCTGCCCGCTTGTTAGAGCGTTCCATTCCAATTCCTGTGCGCGAGCTGCCTGCCGGTCGAGACAGCCAACCTCGCGCACGGGAGGCAGCTCGCGAAAAAAAAAAAATATATGACTTACAAGAACAGTCGGGCCTCTACACTTACTAAGCAGTGCCGCTGATCTGGGAGCAGGGTTGGCAAACAGTTCGCCGAAGTGATAGCACAACTGGACTAAGTTTATTTTTAAAATTCTTTTTTTTTCATGATAGTGTTGTTTTCCGGCAAAGGGCAGGACATGAGAACCGCGGTCCCAGTAGCTCTTTGGCTCAATATAGTCACTTACAACAATTGAACAACAGAAGCGTTTATTCATTTTTTTTTTCACCACGCCGTCCACAAGTATGTAAATACACGTAGACAACGCGTATTTCCATACAATAGAAATACCACGTGTATGTAAATATGTTCCTCGCCGATTTATTTAATACCGAAAGCATTAAAGGACCCTCGCCCTAGTATATGCTCTCTCCCTTTCCTCTCCCCCGCCCCAGAGCTGACCGCCGTTCAGTTAACGTGCGGTCAGCACCAATATCTTTACTGTTCATTTTTTTTTTATTTCACAATACACAATCAATCACTAAAAAAGTCAATGTGCATAGTGTGCCGTCCAATTGCGATGCGATCACTGCAATTACAATGAAAAATAAAAAAAAAGTATTACCCACGAGCACACGGTACCCGAATCTATGACGTCAAGTGAAAGTGGTGCGCGATGTTCCAAGGTGACGTCGCCATCTTACTTTGAAATTTCTGCATATTTTTCTGGCGCCGCGTTTGTGGCTTAATCAGCGAGCGTCGGCACGCCGGTAATAACTGAACCAGACTGGCATTTAAAGCCGGTTATTCTATGGCGAGCGTTTCTTCTCGCAGTGCCAATGAATCGCTTGCGAAATTCTGCTTGTAAGCTGCCCTGAACGGCTGTGTTTTAAGCGAAAATCTTTCCTCCTGCACGGATCACACTGCCGTGTGTTTATTCGCGTCCAATCGTCAGTCGCGCTGTGCCGTGAAATCACAGCTCAATGTCTGCCTCTGACCGCGGTACTGCCCCAGGGGTAAAGCGATAGCGCGAATGCCTCACAAGTATCAGTGCAAAAAAAAAAAAAAAAGAAAGTATGCCGTCGTAATTATATTTCTCTCGCTATGGTGCGGCCCATATACAGGCAAATGGTAACCAGGTTTGCAGACTGGGTGTAGGCGCCGCTTTTAGCAGGCAGTGGCGCCTTGATGGGCGCAGTGCGGGAAGGTTCCACAAGTAGTACATGCCACTGTTCGATTCGTATTCGACCTCAAAAGGTAGGCATATTCAACGTGCGTGTTTGAATCTAGTTAGGTTAGGTCTATGTGAAGCGAGTAAATACATGCTATGCAACTACGAGCGATGCGTACAATCTTGTTCACTTTCGTGCTATGCAACAAATAATTTCATCAGATGGTTGCGTTTATCCCCTGCAAAAAAGTCGCAACTTCGCTGTCGCGCAATTTATATGTATACTGCGCCACATCGCTCACCAGCAGTCCCGAAATGCAACTCCAAATCAGGCTCACGCGCAGTGAGGAGACGTGTACGGCAGCGATGTCACAAGGACGAAGGCAACGTTATGATGCCTGGCGAAGAACATTAGAGTGTGTGCACAGAATACACGACACTCGTGAAGCAAGACTTCCGGATTATGCACTTCTTGTGTCACAGTGGGACATGCCCACTCTGGAGGATTGGCCAAGAACGGGCATACACGTAGTGAGTGGCCAAAGAAAGAAAGAAAGCAAATCAAAGAACCCGTTAAACACAATTTACCATTCTAATATAGCAGATCGATGCGCGCCAGAGGTGCATGTAAGCCGACATTATATTGTAACTATATGCCTGATCTACATCTAGATGTAGAGTGTCAATAAACGTCTCTCGTGAACGTAATCGTATGTCTAGGTTTAATGTAAAAAGTTTTTTTGTTGTTGTTGTTACGTAAAACTGAGGTGGGCTTATTTGGTCACAAATATGTCGGGCGATATAGATAGCGACCGACCCAACAGCCAGGCACCATCGGCTAATCCGGGAAAGTAAGCAAAGAAAGGTTCGCTTCAAACCTGCTATTCGCACACTTCTACTGTTTTGTTTCGCTGCGCGTTTCTTCATTTATTGGAAGCTTTCGGCCGTGAAGCGCCGGACAAGTAACCACGAGTCCGCGAGATGGAGGCTAGGCGCCAGGTTAATCGGAACATCCTGACGGTATTCATACAGTGCACCTAAATCTAAATAATGTCGGCCGAGGAATGAACGCGCCGCTTCGTGCTCAGTAAACTGAAAGGGCATGAGTCATCGCCGCAGTTCGAGTACGCGCCGCGTGGCCAAACTACAAAGGCACTGAACGGACCACAGAGAGAGCTGGCGAACCAATCGAGCGTTGTCCTACAGAGAGATTAGAATGCAGGGGGTGCTTTCTCCGACCTCAGGGGCTCGGGCAAATGGCGGCGATGCGCCGGCGCTAGCAGACGACTTCCTCCCGGCGCCGCGCACATTGCTTGAACCCGAAAAGGCGCTGCTCGGAGCCACGGGCCGATCCCCGGGGCACCGCACGAGCGAGCGTGCGATATTATTGAGCGGAATGCACGGTCTCTGCCGGGACAGGCGCGCGGGGCGCCTCCCGGGCTTCCCCCCCACCCCGCAAGAAAAAAAAAAAAAAAAGAGTGTTCAAAGAGCCGCCATCCTCAACGACCACTGCCGCCGCGGCGCAGCGCGGACCCAGGTAGCAGGCTCCGCTGCTCCTCTCGACGTCGCGCCCCAATGACGTCACAGGCGCTCGACCGCCGGAGCGCGCGCGCGCGCGCGAGCGCAACCCGCGCGATCGTCCGTGCGCGCCTGAACACGCGGCGGCAGTCAGCGACGCAGAGCAGTCAGAGTAGAAGAGACGCGCGCAGAAAAAAAAAAAAAAAAAAAAAAAGAGATGCGGCGCAACATGGCCGCCACCACCGCGAGAATATCGTCTGCTAGTCCGCTCCATGCGCGCCGGTTGTTTGCGGAAATGACGCTCTTGAGGAGAAGCGAAAATTATGTATCGCCACTCGACTGGCTGCTGCTCTAGCGAGGGCGCGCATGCACGCGAAAAAACAATTGTGGCGGCCGAGGAATCGTCCCTATCAGCGGGACGACACCGCGACCGCCTATCGCCGATAATCCGGCGCAGCTGTCCGACGAGCCATGGGAGAAGGAAGGAAGGAGCGAACGAAGGGCCGTAACGGCGGCCGGAACTAGCGAAAATCACGGAGCGCTCCCGAAGACACACAAATGACGACGGCCCTCACAGCACGCCAAAAGTCCTCGCGCCAGCGCGTTCTGGCGAGCGACATCGAGACGAGAGCGCACCCGAAAACGTGGCCGTGACGCACAGTGGCGCGATACACCTCTTCTTGGTATGCCCAGTCGATGGCTGCGAGCCAGGCTGGTTCAAATGCTGTTTTTGCGATGGTAGTCGGGTTTTGTTATTATTATTGGCCTCGGAATGTACCGGGCAGTGGAGAAGTGAAACACGCGAGGAGAAACGCTACTGTTGAAAGGGGGAAACGAAATCCGTCTGCGGCTTGATTTCCGGCCAGGCTCCCAAGCGGAGGTACGTGTAGCATAATGCAAATGTGATGATTCTCCGCCAGGCGCCGCTTTGTGCTTTGGCGGGATCTTCCTACAATTTATGAAAAATCTAGGCAAATTTAGGCACACTCCGAGTCGCCTCGCGTTCTTCAATATTTCTTGCGGCGAGAGAGTGAGGGAGAGAAAAAGCAAGAAGGGGAAGTGACCCCTAGACAAAATTCGAGGGCGAATGCCTTCGAGATAATTCGCTGTTGTGCTATCGACGAAATCTTTTCCGCACCAAGGCGGGACTGTAGCGAATTTTAGTGTCTCAGACGCGCGCATGGATTTGGCTAGGGCGCATATTTGGCAATTACCGAAGTGGGCCAAACGCTCCGGCAGCGGCAAAGAATGCACGACTATTAGCTTACGGGCAAATTCAAAATTATCCGCCTTCCTTCAAGGTCAAATTCTTCAGCCAAGGCGTAACGCAAGAAGAAGTAAAAATGTGAGACAATTAATAAATAACTACAGGCGCTCAACATTACATATTTAGGCACGATTATTGTCACCACCGTCATTGTAAAGGCGTACTGGGTATCATATGGCTCATCGACCCCGATGGCCGAGTTCGCGGAGCGTCACACTGGCAATCGGGAGAATTCATCGTGCGGAGGAGCGCCTAAATGGCGGTGACGCTGAGCGCGTGTCATGCGTCGCAGCGAAAATGGGGGACAACAAACAGGACGCCCTCCCTCGAGCGTCTGTATTGCGCAATGGTGGCAGCCCTTGCGCGCGGGGCAGAGGCGCAGCGTCGGGCGCCGCTTCGCGCGCCACGCGGTCCCGGTCAGATGCACGAAACAGCCAGGTACATACGCAGAAGTGAAAGGGCTACAAGACGCGACTAATTTTGGGAGTACAACAACAGTAGTGCGTCTCCATCTCGCCACCAGAAGTAAACCGTAGTGCAGCGCTCGTCGCAGCTCAAGCGGTCGCAAACCATGAAAGGGACGAGAACAGGCGTCAGATAAGGGCAACGAGATAAAAATCCAAGCGGCTGACGAAGTCGATCGCTTTAGCGCATGCCATGGTCCATGTTGGTCGGCCGTGTGTACGCGGTTTTCTTCTTTCTTTTTTCTCGGGAGTCGAGGAGAAAACTTTCCCACAAAGGCGAGACTCCGCCATTTCGGACGAAACAGCTGAGCGGCGGTATCGGTTGAAAACACCTCAACAGAAACACAGCTACACGCCACGCACATGGCTTCAGAAAAGAATGTTGATAAATATAATTAGAGAGGCTATATAGTAATGCTAATACGAACGCGTCATGGCTGCTAGAAAGGTTGACTGCAGAAGACTGGTAAATTGCAGCTTGAGAATAAATGTGGTGGTGGAAAAAAAGAAAACGGAGAAAATGAATGAAGAGTAGTAATTTGACAGTAGTGGGAAGACGTTACCTTGCGCTTGCTAAGCGGCCTGGCTCGTTTGGCGTTCGGTGGAGAGGACAGCGATGCCGACGCGGTCGTCGTCCTGCCGGTCGGCGAAGTCGGTGCGCGCACGATGAGAACGCCGTTTGTTCCGTTGCTCGTGGCGGCGGTGGGACCGGCGGCCGGAGGAGCGGAGCACGTTGCCGTAGTCGCGCCGATCGGAGGGACGGCGTAGCCGCCTTCGCACGCCTGCTGCAACAACGGTTTCACGACGCGCGGGGCCTTGGGGGGCGACGCGGTCGCCATCGGCTTCTGCGCGCATGCTGCCGCGAGTTTGGCGGCCCGCTGCTTCTCCGCTTCGCTCGGCGCGAACTTGCCGCTGGGCAGGCGCACGAGTCGGCCGGACGCCAGTTCCTTGTCGATGCCGAGTTCGAGCGCTCCCTTGGTGCACTTGAAGTCCCTCGCTTGCAAATAGGCGTCCAGTTCCGCGGCCGACACGCCGCCGGCGTCCGCAGCGTCGATGCTTTGCTTGCTCGTGAACCACAGGTCCCGGACGGCATCGCCGATCGCGCGGCTTACCTTGAACGTGGTCGGCTGCGGCCCGCCGCAACCGACGGCGACCGCCGTCGCGGCTGCGGCCGCAGCGGCGCCGGTGTCCGAGGAAAGAGACTTGTTGAAGCGAACCCATTTCGCGGCGTTGCGGTAGCTCGTGTTGCCCTTGTAGTCCACTTTGATCACCGCCTCAGAATCGACGAGCAGATCGAGCTCCTCCTGAACCTCCGCTTTGCTCAGCCCATGCCGCCGGTAGAGCATGTGACAAATGCGCTCGAAGTCCGGCCGCGCTTTGCGCTTTCGCAGTTGGTCGATCGTGTCGAGCACTATCTCCTTGTGCTTCGGCGTTCCAGGCATGTTGGAAAAACTCGCTCACCTGCTGCCGGGGATGCGTTCTTTCGGCGTGCCTTCAGCGTCGAACGAGCCGAGCAGCGAGAAAAAAAATATCAACAGCCGTCTGCGGAGCGCTCTGCCGGGAGCCGGCCGTCAGCGGACACAAGGGAGTTGACTCGAAGCGAACTACGGGCGTAGCGCGCAACTGCGCATGCCCAGTGCGCGGTGCGCGCTGCATGCCGGGACGGAACGACGCGCCAAGCATCGCTCGCAGACGCGCAAAATGTTTGCGGGGAGCTCGCGCCGAGCGGCCGGTGCGAGCGAAAGAAAAAAAAATGCCAAAAAGCCACGCCGTTTCTTCGCGGACACGAATAAAACGACGTCAAAGTGTCAGAACTCACGTCCTGCGTTGCGGACGGCTAAAGTCCTCCGCGTCTTCAACTGTTTTGAAAGCAAGGCGCAAGTCGACCCGCCGGTGTGCAAGGACGCGCCGCGATTGGCTCATGTAGACCCGTAGCAGACGCGCCGAAAGGCGGCGGCCGCCCCGATTTTTCAGAGCCGAGGCCGGCGCGATTTCTGTGCTTCGCTATTTGCGCCGCTCTCGCTCGTCCGGGCCCCGCGACCGAAATGTGCGGACATTACTCACAGCCAATTACGAGAGAGTGCATACCAACAAACTGGCGTCGTTTCACATTTTTCACTGCATTTTACCGGCGGCTCGGCAGGCATAGCAAGGCTGTTTTCACCGGCAGGTCACAGCGCCGCGCATTAGAACCCCAGGCTTTTTACTTCGTGCAGCACCAATGCAAAACAGTTTCTTTTAAATGAAGGACGCCAGCAGTTGACTGAAAGAACCTGCCTCACTTCAGTCGAATATGACACGCGAACGGCGCGCGCGCGCTATAGTCATTGTTGTAGTATCGATTTTTTTGCACAAACGGCCGCTTCCTTGGGCGTGGAGCGACGAACCGCGCTTGAAAGGCGCCATCGCATCAAACCGAATCCGCATACAAATATCTCGCGCTGCGGTTGCCGCACCAAACTCTCACCTTTGTATACTTACTAAGCGAGCACTTCATTTCGATGCAAAATGTTCGCCTTCGGTCAGGTTGGGCACTGTCGCGAAGCAAATCGCACAGGAAACGTGACGCAATGGGCAAACATATTATGCACTTTATTAGAAAATTCTTTCCGGCAAATACCAACATACTGATTATGTACACATTTCTCGTTTAAGTTTTTTAACACTGCCAGTGTTAAGGATCCACCCAGAAACTCGAGCGGATAGTTTTATTACAAGGTCCTCGACATGTATGTTATGTGCTCCATTCATGCAGCAATAGCTGAAATACAAGCACTAACCTTTGGTGAGTGTCTTCGGCTGGCACAGCCCGCTGATCTCTTGATGAGAGATCACAACCCTTGAGGTAAAGGTACTGGACATCGTGCTGCTAGGGCGCCATCCATCAAATGCTGGACGCCTTAAGAAGCATTGGCGCGGTTTGTGAGCACACTAGTGTTTCCGTACACGGTGTTGAAAAACAAGCTTATCCTTTTGGGAATTGGAGAAAAATTTTGTTCAAATTAAATGCGCATCATTTGGCACAAGCTAAACGAAAACAGCAATGCCTACGACCACAGTCGACAGACCTGCCACACTTGCATGCAAAACAATTCCATAGTTGGAAGACTGTCTTCATGGCTCAATTGGCTGTCCCACAGATAAAGAACATGATGGCTTGTGCAAGCAATAAACTGCATAAATCCAGGAACTCTTGAGAATGCTGAGAACAGAGCAGTGACAGTAGCAAGACTCAGCAAGCACCACCGTAGCAAAAAAAAAAAAACAGCAGACAATCAAAACTGCAATGAAAAAGCAGAGCTATTAGTTGTGGTGAGCGACTACAATGCCCAACAAGCGCTATATGTCTTGCATGAAATAGTGGCAAGATGTAATAACACGCTTTACTATTGTTAAGAAATTTCCAGCACCTTGTGTAAACGAGAAAGTAAGGCAAAAGAATAGAAAGCAACAGGACAGTAGAAAAACTGGTCTTCAAGTTAACCTTACTGAGCAAAAAACACTAAACCCATGTAACGATGGACAGTGGCATAATCAATGCACATCCACATCACAACTCATATCATACGTAACATGCAGCTGCTGACAGAGATAATAAAATTCTTTATTTGACAGCTCAGATTGATACATGAAGCCTCTTGCATTAAAAAAAGATGTCAGCTGTGTGAGCATGGTGTCAATCGCACTGTCAAATAAAGAATTTGAGTATCTCCGTCTGGTCTAAGTGTGAAGGACATCGATTGTGCCCCAGTCTACCATTACATGTTTCTACTGAAGCAAAGACCAGTTGAATACCAGCGTTCCTTCAGTCTTATTGCTTTGTCCTTTTGCCTTCTGTTCTCTTTTCCACTAAGCGCTTGAAATTAACTAACAATGTCATGGTTCCAACTAGCCCAACTTCTTGTATTAACTTTACCATAAAAAGAGAAAAGTAGCCAATTACTAACAACAATAAAAACATATAAAAGCATGCTAGCAATTCTCCTGTTTTGTACACACCATCAACTGGTGGTTTGTACACAGTCGACCAGTGGATGTATAAGAAAAATGTATGACAGCACTAAGAAGCTGAGCAATCAGTTTTAAACTACAGCGTTAGTGTGAAACCTTGCATTTGCTTTCAACAGGGTCGTGGACAAGTGTTTGCCAGCAAAATGTAGAAAGACATGATTCTCATCAAAACTATGCCACTGTATGAGCAAATGACATAAGCACAGCACATTTTCTCTCCTTTAACACGGAACCATAACAAGACAATACGCAAGCTTACAAGTTAGGCATGTGACACTTTCTCCAAAACTACAGCCTCACTAGTTGTGTCACATCGACAGTAAACTAAAAAATACAAATTTTTCAGGTGCTTAAAAGTGCACTCTTTAAACAGGTTATTCTTATCCTCAAGCAGCTCGTGGGAAATGTGGCCCAGAAAGCAGCAGCAGTGTTCTTCAAGTCAATGTACAAAAGCCTTCTAAGTAGTAAAACATAGCATCACTGCTACACAGTGCACCAACAATGCAAAAATTAAACAATGCCTGAAAGGAATGACTTCTCTCTAATTTGAACGGAATGCACACCTCCGACGGCTTCCCCAGTCAAGCGGCACTCTGTTGACAGAGGCAGACAACAGCTGAGCGACAAAGCAGACGATGGCGAAAGTGGCTGCAGGCGAGATGCATTTTAGCAGGCTTCCAGTCAAGAGTTGGCCACTGTTCACTATACATTGTGTACAGGCTTTGTACAGGCTTTGCGCGATTCTATAGTTGAGGGTCTGGGGAGGAGTAAGCAACCAGAGCCTCTGCCTCAACTTGGGCTCTCATCGGCCTTGAGCTTGTAGTGGGCTAAGTGCTGCTGCAGCCTCTGTAGCGGGTGGGCCAGAAGCTTGGCCATGCAGTTGTGGAGC
The DNA here is from genome assembly GCF_050947875.1 of Dermacentor variabilis. Classification (NCBI taxonomy): domain Eukaryota; kingdom Metazoa; phylum Arthropoda; class Arachnida; order Ixodida; family Ixodidae; genus Dermacentor; species Dermacentor variabilis. The sequence goes on from NC_134577.1 coordinate 51,175,191, forward strand.
TTTGTGGCATTCCGCGACACCTCGAACATGTAGGACTGCAGGTGGTCGTCGAGGGCGACAAAAGCATTGAATATCTCCTGCACCATGGGAAGAAAGAAAACAAAAGATACATTTGAGCCCGTTCATAATGGTCCAACTTCAAATTAGCTTTCACTTGGCATGAAGAACTCCTCATAAATTTTCCAAGAAGTCTACTTAGTGGCCACACTAATTTGATTTAATCCTTTCCATGCCAACATTTTTTTTTTTCAGAAAGCCATCAAAATTTCAGGAATTTGTTATTTAACATTAAATTATAGGGTTTCACGTGCCATCGGATTATGAGGCACACTGTTGTGAGGAACTTGTGAGGGCTTAGCAGCGCAATGCTACTGCCACTATGCCACCATGGCGGGTACAAATTTTTTACGAATGAGTCATTGTGAACAGTTTTCATAATTACAATATCAGTAGTTCATTTTTTTTATTCTATTACTGTCCACTATTTTTTCATGCTTTTGTGCTGCTGAGGCCATGGAAACAGTTGCTATGAACCACACTATCCCTTGGAACACAAGTCAAGCATGTCTTTGCTGTGCTCCATGCCACATTTTATTGTTGGCACAATGAGGAATGGAAATCGACAGAGGCGCCAGTGACAAAGCATTTTCGTCGAGCCGTGTCCACATGTGGGGGAATGCCAGAGGCTCAGTCTCTTCCTCACAATTGTGAGTACTAAGTTGAAGCCCCCAACATGACTCATAAAAGCTTTCTAGGTCTGATTTGTTAACTTCAGCTGAAGAAACATCCAAAAACACCACAATTGCGGCATTAATAACAGCGATCATCGCTGCTGAAACCGCCTAATTTTTCACTGCTATCTTGAAACCCAGAGTACCTTGACTCCAGCTTCGTTTTTGCCACCAGCACCCTTGGAAATCAGTTTTTCTGAGAAGCTGGCACCATTTGATAGCACACCATTTACACCAAAATAATAAAATGACTGCCACTCATCTGTGCCAATCGGTAGACAAAAATAGATCCCTCAATGAGTGAGGCTTATCACTGCATATTTTGGAAAAAACCGCTGAATGAGTGAGACTCATCCTTGGCATGGAAAGGGTTAAAACGAATTACCTACAAAAAAAAAAAATGTGTCGCAGCGATGTAATGACTTGTCGATAAGTCAACTGAAGATTCGTATCAATTAGCTATAACAAAAGAAAGAACTTCTCTAGTTTCACATCTAAGAATCAAGAAAGATGTCTTTTGTGCATTGGAACACAAACAATCTTTGACATTGTTCAGAACATTACTGCAGGTAGTAGTTCTTGCCCCAAATACCACAGCAATTAGAAGTCGCTCATGTCTCTCACATTCATTCTTTCCCTCTGTCAAGACAGGCAACTAATTACAGACTATTGCACTTTAACAACTCCTACATATCACTGTTCTGAGTCTGCATATTCTAAAGACAGTTGTCTTTCACGTAACAGCTCTCATTCATAAGAGTTGACCTGTCAGCTTCATCAAGATGTCTTGAAAACAATCTTGAATCTGGCTCGAAAGTGCTTATCTTTATCCTGCAGCTCCTCAGAGCGAACTCTCCTGTGTCGTGTGCTTGCTAGACAGCACAGTAGCCCGCATGGTTGCAAAAATTCTAGCCATGTTTTTTGCTGTCTACGTATGGACTAGAACAGGACTTAATATGGCAGCTGTCCGTTGAACATAGCAGGGTAGCACCAAGAACTGGATCAGGCTCTGATATATGCAGCATGTGCCTTGTGAGTTAGCACACACGCAGGTTGGAAAAATGAAATGTTCAATAACCAGTAGAGAGCAGTGGGATTACAGTATAGGTGAGCAAGCATCATTAAGCCAAACTAAATATTATCTATTTTCACGGCACACAGTATGTTCTAGCACCGAGTGCACCGCCAACACAGGGACCACCAAGATAACCTTGACTCTAGATAAGCCGAAAGTAAAAAAAAAAAAAAGGAACGGACCAAAGGTTTATGTCTGTGACGCAATTAGCATAGCACAGAAAACACACGCACAAAAAAGAAAGAAAGATAAAAAGATGAAAAAACTTATTGGATGCACTGCTGTATATTCAGTGTCCCACGCTACATGCAGCAAGCATATGGATGTGCTCACCTAGTAGACGTTAGTTAAGCAGTACATAATAACCGGCATTCTATGAAAAAACAACATATGCACTGTTTTTTTGGGAGTGAAATCTTTGATCTTGCATACCACTAATAGTCAGAAATTTGTTTACAAGGCAAATACGATTATAATGAACTTCTACAGTAAACACTTGGTGCTATTATGAAGCAGTTTGTTGCAAGTAGGCTTGAAATTACTGATGGCCCGTGTCACGTCTGAGAGGAGGCACAAGTGTGATCTGCTCAAGGGCAAAATGAAATGTATGCTCACTTCCTGACCATGCGATTAATTTACTAAGGCACACGCAATTTGCAGTTATCATTCACAATACTATCACAATTATGTCACCTCTGTGTCTTAAAGGAGCACTGATAAACAACACCGAATGTGCTCATACTTATAAACTGTTTTTCCAAATCTCTGTCTTCGATCATGTGACGGAAAGACGGTTTACTGCTAGCGGTGCAAATCCAAACCTAACCTTGCCTTTTTGAGTAAGGCAAGCTGGTTCTTCATTGTTAAGACCAGTGAAAGATGCGAGACAAAACACACAAGACGACGAGGAATGTCAAATTATCAGGAAATTATATTTCTTCAAGAAATCGCAAAGCTAGGTGATACATGCGCATTCCCCCACCCACCCACCCTCGTAGCTCTTTGAAAAATAACTAGATGATCTTTCATGTGTGTTCGGCAGGTTGCACTCATGGGGCAGGATCATCCATCACAATTTTCTGTTTCTGTCATGTTTATTTCTTTATCCGTTTCTTAATTTCTTGTGTTCCTTTTACTGACTTATTTCTTTATGCATGGCATTAGTACACAAAGCATGCATGTACACAGCAAATATGAGTTTATTTATCAACAAAGGTAGATGAAAGTTAGCATCTGTCCTCGTCTTCTAGTGTCTCTTGTCTGGCGTTAAGCACGGGCTGTAATAGTTTCCTTTTTGAACTTTGCACCTCAGCCCCAACACCAGTACACAAGTGTGATAATGCTGAGCTTATCTTAAAATAATTTACTGCAGCATGTGGGTCATTTTGGCACAGGAAGAGTTCTCAGAACTTTCTAGATAGAGCCTCTGGTTTATTCAGAGATAAAGTCATTCTGTACCAGTAAGCAGATGAACAAACTTGTGCAGACACTTGTCAAAATTAATGATAGCACGGTGAGCTGCTGAGAGAACTTCATAGTGATGTTACCACCCATTTTTTGTTTATGTCTTTCCTGGCTTATGCTCTCACAGCAAGAGCGCCTGTTTCACTATTGCATAAGTACCATTTAATACTACAGCTTAACATAACCCTTTCTGAGCGGAAGACGAGCTGATCTTGTCAACGACGTACTTGCAAAAAGGACTAATGACAAGCCGAGCTGGTTCAGTGCTATTTTGTTTCATGCTGCCCTGAAGATGGTTTGCACTCATTTGTTTCACTTTGCTTGTTGTAAACAACACCAGACAGTGCAATGAGTTTGCCAAAGAGTGAAGTTGTGAACGAATACATTTTTTGTTTTGTTGATGCACCCCCAGCAGTCTAATTCAAAATGGTGTCCTTTATAGGACGAGTGAACGCTTGGAGTCACATTGAAAAGAAAAGACAGCGTCGTGATTTGGAGAGCTCACCTTCTTCCAGTGAAAGTGATTCTGAACTGGCCTTGGATGACAGTGGTGAATGAGTCATGGATGAAATGCCTCAGTTTTGATGGCCCACCTCTGTCAAGTAAGGCCCACCTTTGTTATAGCAGAGTCTTTCATATTTTTTTTGCTGGTGACGGCACTTCAGGCCAAGTTTGCTATTGGAACAGAAGCTGCTGCTAGGGGCGCCACGCAGATAAGGAGGCTACGGTCACCGCCAGTGTCATTGGCTTGCTTCGGCGATTTAGAATGGTTTAGGTAGGTTTAGGCCCGATTGCATCGGGCCAACACGATGGCAGTTTTGGTCTGCTGACTTCCTGCGAGAGCTGTATTAAACGCGGGAGTGGAGTCATCGGCAGACAAGTCGGACGATGTCGTTGTCACATTGCAATGACACAATAATCTCCTGTGCTAACGTGGGTGCCGTGGAATGTTTGCCGTTGATTTCTGCATGTACTACTCGATCATATTCAAAAAGACAGTTAGCTATATGCAGAACATAAGAGCACAGCTTTCCGTGTTTTAATACTGATTTACCAGAGCAGCATATTTATTAACACTGGTACTTACAGCCATAGATGGTAATTTGTGTAGAGCTGACATGAAATATTGGTGAAATATTGCGAAGCGTTGATTTCTGCTTATAAGCAGCTTCACATCACACTCGCTGAGATGAGCTGATATGAACAGCTGGCACCCTCAGGGGTCCCTTTGAAAATGGCGGCTGGGAGGCAGGGGGCTGTTACTGCTGATTTTGATAGTTGGTCCTCACTTTCTTCTTTTATTACATGCTCTTGATTACTATACTCATACTCATGAAGCATACAGTGTGCTCTATGAAGTATTGCTAATGCAAACACTGCGCGCATAAGCGCTCATAAACTCACAAGTTTTTAGTCATATCTTACCAACACGGCCAAACTGCCACACTACCAGACATGAAATAGTCATGCTCTCATATCTTACGTTCCAGTACTTAGTTTCTTTATGAAGTCCACATTCTGTACACTTAAGTAAACTCACTTAATGATTGAAAATTCTCAATCCTTTCTGCAGCTGCACTTTCCATGTTACAGAAGATGCAAGAAATCTGGTGAAAATAAGTTAACAAAGAATAATTTCACGTCTGAAAGGGACATCACCACCCACGCCTACATGAACGTTTTCACCTGATTACACTTCACGACTAGAACATCCTCCCATGGTTGGCATTCCCATGTGTGGAACAGTGCTTTCTTGCAATCCTTAATATGCACAGTGAAAAAGTGGAACCACCTCCCCATACTCATTGTAAGTGTTCAAGGTTGTGACTAATTTACAAGGTGTATAGCCTGATATTGTATAATGGGTGATTTTTCCTATTGTAGTCATACCATTTAGTACCTGCTCCCCACTGTAGTGTCTATCTGACCCTGTGAGTACATAAAAAAATTCACACACACACACACACACACAAAAAAAAAAAAAAGAAAGGCAGTTAAAAGCAAAACTGAAGTGGGCAAGAAACAGTTACCTGGCAGCAGTTCGTCTCTGACAAGGGTTCATGAACATACAGGATGTCGAGAAAGAAGTAGAGAGAATGCATCATCTGTTTGAGCATCTGAAAGAGAGGTAAGAACAGCAGAGCTTATGGTATTTTGCAAAGATTGCTTGTTTATTTGCACTTATTAGCACTTTTCACTCATTTGCTTTGTACTCGTTAGTGTTTATTAGCACTTCAAAGCATGAGCAACATTTCAGAATATGCTAGCCACAGCATATTTCATAGATATAACAGCCACATGTGCAGAAAATGTGAATACATTGGCATGTTTCTTGTCTCATTGCGTGGCCAGGCTGAGGACTACCTGCTGAGTGCACTTTGACATGCACATACACTGCATTACCCAAGCACCTCATGGCATTAGCCAATAGAGTTGACCATTAGGTGCCCCAGCAGACCGAATGTGAGGCTGCCACTTGACTTTCACGATCATGAACAGATGGACTTCGCCCCATGTTCTTTTTCCTTTTTCTGACTTTGGCAGCAATGCTCCGGAGGCGAAGGTATTTGAAAGCCCGGTAGATTATGGACATCTAATGGGTATGGTGCACACTGCCGTGGAGCTTTAAATGAAGCACACAGCACCGTAAAGTTCCTGTAGGCAAAACATTTTTCAGAATTGAGGTACTTGTTCAACATTTACGTGTGCAATATAAGTCTCTGAAAAATTCACAATTTTGAGTTTTTTCTGCTTTCGACTGTTTTATAGCAATAGTAATTTTTATATGAACACCTTATGTATGTTTTTGTCATTGTTGTCGCCACTATGCCGTCCCCAGTGCGAGGCATACGTGCAGCCCGAACAACCTGGCTCGCCAAGCCCGATCAGCCCATGCACCATGCGCTGGAAACCACATAATTGTGGTGGGTGCAAGGGTATGCATGCAAAGGCAAACCAAGAAGGATGATGGCTTAATGCTAGTAATTTTCCAGCTCGCCCTACGTTGGAGATCACTCGAATGAGCAGGCGCTGCCTACACAGCTGAGCACATACGTGGCCGGCATGCAGTGTTTCAAGGTCACGCCCTCTGCTGCTGGTGCCAAGGTGATAGGCAAGCATGTAAGGGCGAACCAAGAAGTTCTGATGGCTTCGTGCAGGCTTTGTTCCTGTGTACTTTTTGTTGGAAGTCATGTAACCAGCCTAGTTTTCATGACGCGACACAGTCAAAATGGTGAAAGGAGTGGCAGCATTCAACAATCACATTGGAAGAAGCATGCATGCTCTCTGCTGCTAGCGTGCATGCATGCTCATCACACCAGCACTGTGATGGGGAATGCTCACGGTCGCGGTGTTCGGGCGTGTAACACAATGTTTGTTTAGTTTACTACAATTTAACTACAATTTATACTGCCCATAAATTTATTACCCTCACCTCATGTAATGATCTAATACTTTGCTACGTTTATGAATGTTTTGCCTTTTATTTTTGTTGCAATGAAGATGCAAAAGACACATTAAGACAATTTTCAACAAGGGCCACACTTTATTCCTTAAATTTGTGTCCAAATTTCGTGGGTGTGACCCCTGCACAAATAAGAAGTAAATAAATGTGTGTGCTCTCTGCTGCCTTATTTGTAGTTGGCTTGTAACCGCGGTGCGGGAGAAGCTGGAGTCTGGTTCACTGGAAGTGTGCTGTTCAAAGGTGAAGCCGCTGTCTAAAATCTGGCACCACGTAAGGTTGTGCAAGAATAAATGTACCGAGGTTCGCACGCAAAACATGACTGAAATGTTACAGTTGATGGTGCTCATGTATGCTTCAGGCAGTGCAAGAGGGACAAAAGCTCATTACAAAGACGTACATACAAGTGCAGAAATCGCACATGCTATGTGCACACGTTCAGTTGCAGGCACTGCCTATGAAAAGCAGCTCATGTTGCTTGAACACATATGCCGTGTCGCACACTGGGGGAATGCGTGACAGATCAGGCCCCACAGCAGCAGGACACAAAGTTTGTGATGACCCTGATGCTTAGTTGAGGAACCTTCTACCAACTAACAACTCTGAAAGCAGCAAACAGACTGAAGAGGTGCCTGATTTGCCAGGCAATGTGTACTTATCGACTGCGCTGATACTATGTGGCAATTTTGCAGTACATGCTGCGGGTCCTATGCCTCAAACAATGTTTGAATTTTTTTCTTCACCAAGCCCCACCCAGCATTTCTGAAATGTCCTTTGTTTAACATTGTCAAGTTGTAGTGATGCTGAAAAACACAGTAGCAAAATCTGTGAATCACAAAACGAACTCTTTATTGGGGCGAACCTGTGCCCAGAAAACAGGTTACACCCAAAGCATGATGACAGCAGCAAGCACAGTCGGCGATCGGCGAAAATCTCATCAGCCGGTCAAGCGCGTCGGCTTTTATACATGACTCATTGAAGGTGTTATCGCTGGTGCCCATGTCTTCCGGAAAGTACTACACAATTCATGTTGCGCATACAATCAGATTGCATACAAACAGATGTTCGATGACAACAGACAATGAATAGAACTATCGATAACATTTGAGAAACTTCTGATACATGCAGGCATGTCGTGTGTCGCGCGAACAAGTTTGACATTTGTTAGCCAGTGAAAAGCGGTCATCTGAGAAAGATAAACAACTAGACGTGTCAATATGAAAACTTCTGGAGAGAAGATAACATGCTCAATTATTATGATACATAGAACATTTATGAACAGCGCTTGCAATATATGCACCTGAAATCAGGGAGGCAGCCTTTATGATGCTGCAGCCCTTAGGAATATACAGTACTCTGCACCAGTAAGTGCACTGCACAAATAATGCATGAACTTCTCTACTTGCCCTGAGCAATTGTCATAGAAGCTGGTTTGCATGTTCATTACTAGTGATAATGTACAGATTTCAACTTCTTCCTTTCTTTAACATTAGGCCTCGGGCCTTCTGATGCAAAATAAATGTTTACCAATTGATTAATGCAAGCTTTCCAGGAATCGTAAGGGCATCGTTCGAGGCAAAACAAACCCCATGTTTCGTCACGTTCTCACTCAATTCTCATTTATGAGGTCACAGAAACACAGAGCTAGTCCACGTGTACAACAGCTCCAAACTGCTATAGGCAATTCTTTATTACACATGCAGCATGTCGATAGAGTCCAATCTAAATGCAATGAAGCTGCATCTCATGCAAAAACATTTACCTTATACAGGGCGTCCCACATAACTTGAGCCAAGACTTTAAAAATGAAAGACGCTTTGGAAGCAAATTGAACTGAACGCATAGTAGTCGCAACAGCCTAAAGTATCTCAAGCAATTTTGTGCTTTCTCCATAAGTCACTAATTAATTAAGTTTAATTAGCTAACTTTTTATAATTATTGGCAGAGGACCCCAAGTATGATACGTAGATTTGTAGAGCACCTTCAGAAACCACTGATTGAGATGTTTTCTGTACAATATGTCTCATGCAGTCCTTTTTTCCGGGTTGCAAAGAAAGCCCGCGAAATATGAAAAAAAAAAACCATGTGATGGAGCACTTTCATAGTGGTATCGTGCGGCTCTCAAGCGTGCGTTCGGTGAACAAGGTTGGCTGCATTGTTACTGGCGACAGGTTTGTTGTAATTATGGTTTGTAACGACCCTGCAGTGTACAACCAAAGAAGTGTTGTTACTTTCTCCTCCTCACCTGCAGGTTGCTGTGAACCTGGGGTACGCTGTTGGACCGACCATAGATGAGGATTGTTCGAACCAGGAAAGGCGGTGGGAAGGGTCCCTCCCTGCCCACTTCCGGGATGTGGGTGTGCTCAGTTCTGCAAGAGTGAAAGAAGAGCCGAGATGAGCAGAGTGCCCAGGTACAACTTTCTTTTGTGTGCTCATGCATCAAGAGGAGTGTGGGATGAAACAAGTGATTTGTGAATTTTAAAACAGTGATACATGTGATCAGTGTAACAGGATGGGACACGAGGCATGAAAACAGCTGCCACAGTCGCTGGACCACAAACACTGGACTACAAAATTAGAGTGGAGTTGTGGTCCAAGATTTGTGGTGTCTCTTCATATCCTTGGTCTTCACAAATGCTGGAATGCAAACACTGCCGAAATGCTGCGTTTGTGTCCAGCATGGGACACAAACATAAATGCAATGATGTTAGATGCAGCAAATGCTGAACAATGAATAACGGCCTGCTGTGCAAGAATACAGTTGCAGCCCAAAACTTGTGGTGTCTGTTCCTGCTCTTTGCAATTCATAAATACTAGACCACAAACACTGCTGAAATACTGTTTGTGTCCAATAGTCTTGGACACATGTTTGCTTCAGATTGACGGAGAAACTACAGAAAGAGTAAGTCAACTAACATATTTAGGTGTTGTGTTAGACCATCCCTTGAATTAGAAAATGCATATTTACTGTATGTGCAAAAAGCTAAGCACTGTGTGCTTTTTGCTTTGCAAATGTTGCCATTGCTTTGATGCGGCAACACTGAGAACAATCTATTTTGCTCTATTTCATAGTCAACTATGTTATTGTATGGAAGCTTGGGGTCATACATAAGATTCTTACATAAAACCACTTGCACTAATGCAAAAACGTGCAGTACATTTTATATCAAACTCAAATTATGCGACCTCTAATACACCCCTCTTGTCTCAATGCCTAATCATGTTCCTACAATATAACTAGCCACTAGTAAAAGATGTATTTGGAAAAAGACAGCTTTATAGTGTTGGTTGTTCTTTATGGAACAATCTTATTGTTCAGCTAAACCAACATAAAGCTTTTCCTGTGATGCTTAAGTGTTACTACAAAAAACTGCATTAGTTGTTGAAGCTCTTGTGGTGTGTAGGCTAATATTATATGCTGTTAACAAGATGTGTGAAGGTGTCTCCTGCCTGTATGTTTTACATACAGGGTCCATTATGAAAGTAATGCGCATGATTTTATTATGACGCGACTATCCACGGCAGCACGGTAAAACCGGTTGGGAAATGTGGTGCGGGTTCTGCCCTGCCAATGCAGCCGGTCGCCAGTTTACTCCGAGCAGTGTGAGCGGATAACAAGGCGCGATGGAGTGTTTGCTTGAACAGTGATACGCTATCAAGCTTTGCATGATGCTTGGAAAGAATGCAACCGAAACATTCCAGATGCTTCAAGAGGCCTTCAAGGACGACTGCATTTCAAGGTCACAATCCGGGAGGTGGCACAAGGCATTCAAGGAGAGCCAGGTCGAGGTAGCCGACGAACCCCGTTCTGGACACCCAACAACGACTAGAACCGAGGAAAACGTGGATCGTGTGCACAAACCTTTGCGTTCCAACCGTTGATTGCACATCCAGCAAATTGCTGACACCCTACATATGTCCACATTTGCAGTACATGGGATAGTGACCATGGATCTGCAAATGTGCAAGGTCTGCACGAAGCTTGTGCCGAAAGTGTTGATGGAAGATCAGAAAGAAGTTTGAGTTTTCCGATGTCGAGAATTGCTGGATTTGATTCAAAATGAGCCGGACTTCGTTAACTCTGTCGTAACCGGAGACGAATCCTGGAAGTTCCGAGTACGACCCAGAATCGAAAAGGCAGTGCAGCGATTGGCACACAAAATCATCCCCAAGCCCCAAGAAAGCACGAATGAGCATGTCTCACATCAAAACGATGCTCATTGTCTTCTTTGATGCCCGAGGAATCGTACATTTGAGTTTGTATCGCAGGCAGAAACTGTCAACTCAGTCTTTTACCTGGAAGTGCTCAAGAGATTAAAATGCTGGGTCGTGCGCGTGACGTCTGACATCAAAGACATGGTCAAGCTCCACCATGACAACAGCCCCAGCCACACGTTCTTCATTGTTACCAACTTCCTGGCCCGGAGCAACACCTTGGTGGTCCCCGATCCCCCTTACAGTCCTTACTTGGCTCCGTATAACCTTTCTTTTTCCCCCTGCTGAAGAGAGCGCTGAAATTTGGAAAGCATTGGGAGACCATGGAAAACATCCAAAAGCATGTTACAGCGTTCCCGAGAGACATTCCCGTCAAGGACTATCAGGGTGCCTTCCAGGCGTGGCAGACATGTCTCCACAAGTGTATTGATGCAGGCGGAGAGTATTTTGAAGAATTTTAACCATTTGTACAGGTTCGGTCAATAACTCATTTTTTCCCGTGGAAAATGCACATTACTTTCATAATAATAATAATAATATTTGGGGTTTTACGTGCCAAAACCACTTTCTGATTATGAGGCACGCCGTAGTGGAGGACTCCGGAAATTTTGACCACCTGGGGTTCTTTAATGTGCACCTAAATCTAAGCACACGGGTGTTTTCGCATTTCGCCCATCGAAATGCGGCCGCCGTGGCCGGGATTCGATCCCGCGACCTCGTGCTCAGCAGCCCAACACCATAGCCACTGAGCAACCACGGCGGGTTACTTTCATAATGGACCCTGTATAACGTTGTTACTATTTTTGAATGAATCCATAGTAGCATCATGCTAAGAATCCAGATGCTTCTCAACATGCTTTTGGATGACCTTACTTTTTCTAATAAAAGTTCGAATTAAAAAAAAAAAATTTAATACCAGATGCTAACAGAAATAAAACGATGTCAGACATACAAACACTGCCAAAATACCGTATTTGTGTCCAACACAAGACACAGACAAAAATCCAACATTGTTGGACACCAGAAATGCAGGACAACAAACACTGGACGGCAGTGCTCAAATACAACTGTAGTACAAAATTAGTGGTTTCTGTTCCTGTTCTTTGGAGCTCACAAGTGCTGGACTACAACTATAGTTCAGCACTGCAGTCCAGTGTGTATGGCCCAGCATTTGTGGTGCTGTTGGACATTACAGGTGCTAGACACAAACAAATATCCAATGTTGTCCAGTGTTGCAGACCAGTGTTTGTGGTCCAGTTTGCGTATGAGTGCAAAGAGTGCTCTGATGTGAACGTAGTAAAGGAATTATGGAGTCTCACGTGCCAAAAACCACGATCTGATTATGAGGCACGCCGTAGTGGGGGACTCCAGGTTAATTTTGACCACCTAGGGTTTTTTTACCGCACACCTAAATCTAAGTAAGACAAGTGTTTCTGCATTTCACTCCCATCGAAATGCAACCACTGTGGCCAGGATTTGATGCTGCGAGCTCCTGCTTAGCAGCACAGTACCAAAGCCACTAAGCAACCACAGCGGGTCAAGTGATGTAGTATAACACAGAAATAGATAAGGAAAACTAAGCTGTTGGGAAACCTTAGTAACAACGTAAGGAAGAGTAGGGTCTACTTAAATGCATACAGTAGCTGCAATCTCCTGTTCACAAGATTTTGGCGGTGATACACACCTACCACAGAGAGTGTGCTAAACACATCCTCTTGTACTGTAATAATATAATAATAATATTTGGGGTTTTACGTGCCAAAACCACTTTCTGATTATGAGGCACGCCGTAGTGGAGGACTCCGGAAATTTTGACCACCTGGGGTTCTTTAACGTGCACCTAAATCTAAGCACACGGGTGTTTTCGCATTTCGCCCCCATCGAAATGCGGCCGCCGGGGCCGGGATTCGATCCCGCGACCTCGTGCTCAGCAGCCCAACACCATAGCCACTGAGCAACCACGGCGGGTCTCTTGTACTGTGGGCTTTGTAAATTCAGAAATGTCAAAATTGTCTTGCTGAAGGATAGACAAGTGTGCATCACCTTATCTTTGGTATAATTTGTATGGGTCCTGCAAAAACCTAGAGAGGCTTCAGCAAAGAACACCAGTTCTTCATTTTTGCAGCTAGCAAAAATGAAGATACAATAACTGCACGTGCCATATGATGAAATAAGTTTGTGTGAAATGTGCAGCCATTTCAAAGCTTACTTCCTTTAACCTTGTTACTGTAATTTATAGGAGCATCACAGGCATGCTTCTTGCATAATTGTCTGGCTGGGTTCAGCTTTTAATACTATAGTCGGATACAACTTTAGAAAAAAGGGGGCGTTTACTCCTCGGAGGCGGAGGCACATGAGCACCCACCAATGGGCGCGCACTCTGGACTAACGTCATCAGCCGGATGGCCGGTGAGCCCGTCGACGGAGAAGATGGCCGCCCGAGCTTCGAACTGGGTGAGGTCGCGCCAGCTGTGTGCTTCAGCCCCTCATCAGAGTGAATTCCAGAACTGTTTGTGATGGTCTATCATGCCGGAAATATTACTGCGAGCTTACGATGTGGCATTTGTGCCGCATGCGTTTATTCTGAGCCGTGATCCGGTGAAGGAACATTGCAGCGAGCATCGCTGGCGCTGCGCTATGCTTTGCCTGAAAACAGGATACCGCGGCGACCGCTACGAACACACATCCTGCATGTTTGTTCCATGTTTTATTTAGCTCCCGAGTGATGTTATGACGAGAAAAGTTTTCCAAAGACCGGTGCCTACTGTTAGTGGCGGGTGTGTTCGTGTACTGTGTCGCTGCGTTTTTTGTCGGACGGGATGAAGTGATGGAGCAAAACCATTCTCAGGATAAATCAGAAAAGTGTGCGCGCATGAAACAAATCTACGAGCATCTCAACAGAAAATATTTGCAGAAGAAGAATCTTCAACGCGAAGATTTGTCGCCGTCAACTTAGCGTGAACGATCATTGTCAGCAGTGAGATAGCCGAGTGTCTAGCGACGGTGTTCGAGCGTTGTGCAGCACCGTCGATTGGTTGCTGTCCACCAGTGCTCAGTGCACGTGCAAGCTGTAGAATGCGTGCTGTGAAATTGTGAAAACACAAAACCAAAAAAAAAAAAAATTTATGCTATTTAAAACCAAGAGTATTTATTTAAAACGAATGAAGCATTTTTGTACCTTTCTGCCTTGACTGTATTCTCACCCCAGGTTTGTAATGATAGCGATAAATGCATTGTTTTATATAAGTACTTTTTCAATAGCAACTGATTCATTTTAAGCTTGGAAAACAAGCAGTAGATATGTCGTGTACATGTAAACAAGCGCAAAAGCCATGCAGAGCTGCTCTTTCTACTTATGTCGCTTGCAGTGAAGCTAAAGAGCAGACGACGGGCAGCATTGTAGAAGGCACGGGGTTATTTTTCTGTCTCTATCCCGCATGTGCTGTAGCATGTGAGAGCTCTACTAAACCAGTCATCAAAATACAAAAGTCTTTATTTATACTGAGAATTACGCGTTTCAGGAGCACGATTTTTCGAGCTGCACTATTTTAGTCACGGAGGCAACCGGCTGTCGTGCTTCAGTCATCTGGGCGGGGCCTCCCCTTTTTTCTAAATTAGTATCCGACTATAGTGTGGTTGACCTGGGCAACTGTGGACAATTGTGCTAACACAGAATACTTGCCTTCAGATTCCATTTGATAATGAATGATTAGGCCATGCTGACATTAATATCTTGTTTAGTATCCTCCACAAAAGATGACATGTCATCAACAGCTTACTGAATATCACTTGAGGGCGTTCTCACTCAAACTACTACAGTCCAACTCACGCCAATTCACACCTTGTTCAAAACCCAGTTAACTACAAACCCATGTTTCAGATAAACACCCTGTTTTGCACAAAACAAAAATGGGAATGACAAGAGAATCGAACCAGCCTCAATTGCATCTTTACTATCAAACATGTGAGCATTACCTCATCAAGAAAGCGCTTCTTTAATGAGGGTGAATGAGAGAGCACGGGTAGTAAATGAACAGCCAAATGAACGGCAATTACAACAGCATAATTAGAACAGAAAACCATGTAACTGTTTGAAATAAGTAGTCAGCAAAACGTCGGGCTACTTACATTGCATCGAACAAGCCAGTGAGGTCTGGTTGACCATCAGTCAAGGCAACAACAATGCTACACAGGAAATGAATTTGCTCACTCAAAATGCAAACACTGCAACTTGTAAATGCTGCTATGACGTTAAAGATGGACACATTCAATAATGAGAAGAGGGTCCTTGCACCACACGAGGTTCAACAAGACCGCTGTTTCAGAGGCCAGCCAGATGTGCATATTTGTAAGCCTATAGAAGGGCCGAGACAAATGTCGATTCCCTCAAGTCACAGGATTTTCTCATTGCTTCTCACATTCCTTTTCAAGGAAGGGGACATGCGTGGGCATGTACAAGCAAATTCAGAGTTTCTCGTCCCAAAATCTTTAGAAACAGAAAGTTAGTGGGACAAAACAGCATTCAGAGGAGATAGAAGCGAAAAGACAAGGAAAATGAAAATAAAGTAAAACCCTGTTAACTCAAAGTTGTGGGAACCAGGAAAAATTTGGATATAGGCGGAGCTTCGAGATATGTGAATTCACAGAAATATAAGCCTCTAGCCTCGCAGAGGCCACACAGAGCTTTTCAATACAGGCGGCAGTAGGCACTAAATTTCTTGCAGAAACTCAATATACCAAAGATGGTATTTCAGTAGCCCACTTTTGCGAGATATTGTGCAAATCGGGACCCAACATGTCGGGCATCTATGGGTAACAGTAGTCCTCGCACAGAGCCAAGCAAACCCTTTTGCACCTAGGCCCTGACATTTCTAAAGCCTAGTTGTGCGAGACATAGCGAAAGCGCTCCCATCCCAAAAGGTAATCAACCGGGATTACCTCGGGCCCTGTTGTGACCACTGCTCGGGCACTGTTGCAGATCTCCCTCGTGCTGCAAACGTGAGAAGAGCCCGGCACTTATTGTGAGCTGCCTATTTCTGCGCAGCAGCACTGTGTATCACAATTTCTCTGCTCTGGTTGCCAGACACTTGTGCTTATCCTTATTCGCTGCTAGTGTAGACCAAAATCAAAGAAAGAAAAGAATTTTTTTTTTGTCCCACCCTTGTCAAAATGAAGCCACTACAGCTAAGAATCATACCTGCAATATTGTGCTCAGCAGCGGCAGAGAGGCACAGCCACTGAGCCACAGGGTGTAGGTTTGTTTGAGTATGTTGCATTGAGTGGTGTTTCACTTAATTCAGTTGCATGGGCAATAAACTAAGTGAACGACTTCTCAGAAGACAAAAAAAGTTCTGCCCTCGGTCAAACAATGTTTTAAATCAACTTTGCAAAATATACGTTTCCCTGTCACAACCACACCAAGGAAATCAAGGACAAACCCGAGCAACGCTAGGCCACATGCTGATGAGCGCTGCGGTCCTGCTGTTTTCAAGCCCACAGCTAAAATGAATTTACTGTCTAAGCACCAAGCTGTGCAGTGTACTTGCAGCTCTTGCTATGAGCCTGCCCATACACCAGAGGTAGGGGCAGTATCTATGAGTCTACATATACTACAATTTTGCACACATGACCTGCACCAGAGACAGTTTAATTTGATAGTGAAACAAGGCTGAAAATTATGCCCAAACAGTGTCTTGAGATGTGGCTTTATGGCACTGTAACACACACAACAGTGAAGCCACACCTAAAAATAAAATTTCATCTTTTTCCTTTGTCCTTTTCTTTAATCAAGCGGCCGTGATTGAACGAACCAAACGAGATTATCTTGGGAGCCTTGTTTTGTGTCCACATGTGTCATGTTGCTTTTACGAAGTTCTGTATTGCTGCATGCACTTTCGGGTCCTTTCTTTATACTGTTGTAGTTGGATGTGGGAGTTATATGCAGGTGCCAAGTTAGACGTCTATAATTACAGCACACTGCTTGATTAATTGACAAAAGGTTGTCATGAGCGGGAACTGCCATGACTGGATGTCCCAAGCATGCTTCTTCAGACAATACAGGAGTCATGTGCTTAATGCCCAATATTCTTCGGCAAATCAACGGCTCAAACCTAGATGATTTCCAGGGAGTGAAGAGAAGAATGCAGCTGACAGAAATGGCCACAAATGTTGGGGGCAAAAAGAAGAAGAAAATACAGTGAGAAAGGATACCACAGCTTTCACAATGCCTTGTCTCATTGAGGTCCTCAAGGAAGTTGGAGATTTCCTTTGGGTCATTTGTGAAGTTTCTGATCTGAAAGAGTTGAAGGGTAAATGGAAAGTCATGGATGAACAAGACAGCAGCAATGATACCCAAGCTCAACTTCATGCTTGAATGAGGAATCTTAAATTCAGAGCAAATTTGAGTTTTCCTATTCACACAGATATGTCTTCATTAGACATACATTAAACCAATGTCAATATACAGTCAAAGATTGTTATATCGAAGTTGCATCTGACCTGAAAATACCTTTGTTATATACAATATTCATTATAAGCACACATTTATTACAAATTGATATTGACAATGAATACTTTAAACTTAATTCATTATATTCAATAATTTGTTATATGGACATTCAAAAGTATGTAGAATCTAAGAGTGAAATCTAAATTCTGCCATATGTTCGAAGAATACTTGTTCGTGATCTCAAATTTTAGCAGAACTTGCCAGATTGCAGATTGAAGCACAACATTTACAATCTATACCTTGGCAGCAAAAACAGCTAGCACAATGCTATGAACTGTGTCAGATTGTCTCAAGCGGACAAGTGTGATGCGTGAGGTTACACTTGACATTAAATTAATTAACTTAAGCTAAATTTGAAAAAGTTTATCTGAATCGAATAAGATCACGAACTGAATACTTTTCAAGTAATAAGATAACTTTACTTGTCGAGTTTCACAATACTTTACTGGAAACATTATTACATTTCAACCAACAAAGGAAAATCAGAACACTATGCATTGAAATAAGGTACTACACAACAGTGACTATACAGCATAGTTTGAGGTGTTACTTTGTCAATGTGCAGCGAAGTAAGTTTTTATACAGGTAGCAGTGACTGTACATGTTTAGCAGTTAGGGTGCTATTCTGAGACCATCTCTTAAGTAAGAGTCAGGAATTGAAATTAAACAAGTTGTTTAGCAAATTGGCAGATTCACAAACGAAATGAGAGCACTAGAGTACCACCGACAGCACGGTCACATGAAAGCTCGGCGACAAAATGCAATAGCTAAACTAAGACCCTCCTAACCATATGATGACACTATTAGATTGGCAGCACATGAGCATCAGTGTTGTGTGAGCATTAAGCAAAAACACCAACCAAGATCAATACTGTGCCCACTTAATACTGTGCCCACAAAAGCTTCGGCTACTTGTTGGATTTAGGTAGTGTAAGAGTGGAAACGAGAAAAATTAATCCTTCACTGTTCTGGTTTTTCTTTTTTTCTTTTTGAGTGCTTGCTAGTTGATGCTGATTATTCTAGTACTATTTGATAAATATTTGGCGTTTCAAATATTAACTATTCAATTCGAGCACCGAATAGAAATATATTCACAATTCATTATTTGAAATCTTTGAACATTTCCACATCCCTAGAAATCAGTGGTAATTTAGTCTGCTTTACATATCCAATAGATGTAGCTTAACTGTGATAGCTTTCTTTTCACTGAGTTACAATGTTGCAAGCTTGATCTTTTGTTATTACTATTTTTTCTGGTGTTCCTAAATTATTGAAAAGAAGTTGATGACCTAAATGAAACAATATGCTCCCAACACATAACTTACTTTTTCGATGCCGCACAATACAAGTTCCCGATTCCCATGCATAAAGAAAGGAGTTCCCAATGTAAAGCTTCATCTAAACAGGTACAAAAGTTGAAGCCATAGCAATTCTACACATTGCCTGCCTTGGCAACCATAAGTAGTGTAGTACCCCAAAATTGAAGATTTTTCTTTCGTGCGATTTAGTTTTGCGTTAACTGCACAGTATGGTCACAATATACGCATAAGCTATTACATAAGTGGAATAGCAGATCTGAACCACTCCACAAATGTGGAGTGGGATCATGTTTATGAGAGCACTACGTTCGTGGCTTTTAGAGCACACTACTTGCAAACATGATCATATGGTAGTGCGTTGCATATCGCAAGCAAAAAAGAAAAAAAAAAGGTATTGTGTCATAACATGTCATAACTATACTACTGACATAAATAATAGCATAATGACATGAATATACTACTGTCGCAATACATGAAGGAGTTATTGCATGAAATGCATAACAGACCCTTTGCCACAAATCTAGTGGACCGATATATTTCTATGACTGCATTGCCTTCACAGCTGGCACAATACTGTTTGATAGCTACGAAGCTGGGTATAGGTACCAATGACGTTACAGTGAAGTATTACAGATGAAACTAGTTGTCTATTTAGAGGAACACAAGAAAGTGTTTTACGCCAAGTTTATTTGCTTCAGAAAATTTACTCCCAGATTCTCTGATGCATGCTTTTCGGTTTCTGCACTAATTTAAGGGCATGTTTCTTGAAAACCATGGTTTCAAGTAAGCCTTTTTGAACTTTCTGCTGCAATATGGCAACATAATTGTAGAAGCCAATGGTGAGTGAGGTACAGGGGATATTT
This sequence comes from Dermacentor variabilis, assembly GCF_050947875.1. Lineage (NCBI taxonomy): Eukaryota > Metazoa > Arthropoda > Arachnida > Ixodida > Ixodidae > Dermacentor > Dermacentor variabilis. Next base: position 51,194,826 of record NC_134577.1, read on the forward strand.
ATTGCAGCAGCTGCTAATGGAACTGAACAATAACTGCAGCTTGGCTCACTGTCATTACACTGGCTTAGCTAGTTAGCGTAGCCTAAGCTTGAGCCACACAAGGAGGTGCCTGTGCACCAAACACTTGGCTCTTGCCTGTTTTCTTGGGGGAAATCTCCTCTGTACACAGGAGAATGTTGGAGGTAAGGCGACACTTTTGCGTGTATGCCAAGGAAGACACCACTTTTGATCTCCTTCATTCTAGTGAGTGTAAATGCATGCTTTAATGCAACCTTTCACCCTCTGGCTTCTCACATGATTTTCAATTCACTTCCTGGCATGGGGTCAAGGTGGTATGAGGATATTTGTAGCTCAATTTGTGGAGCATTGGCTGCATCATGCGGAGGCTGTGGGTTATGTCTCCACTGGTGGCAAGTTTATTTTCCACTTTCATTTCCCTCTTCCTATATTAAGCTCACCACAAATTAGGCCCTCATGGAACATTAATTCCACATTTTAATTAAACAAACGGCTTATTTCCCCCATGCTTTCCTTAGCCTCATTGCTAGCTTCAAATATCTAATTCTTCCAATTAACTCATGGTGCAAAGCACCACAGTCAGAACAGTTACTGCTACAATGCACATATGGTTCAAAATGTGTATATGCATATATGCAGCATGTTACGCTCAATAATAATTTTTTTTTCCTGGCATAACCATCAGTACAACCTACAAGGAAGTTTCAAGTGCTAGAGAAAACTCTGCCTGCGCAGAAAAATTTAGTTTAGGAAGCTTCCAAATGTCATTTGGAAACACCAGCTGCATTGGCAAACACAGTCTCATGAGTGTTGTTTGCAGGACATCATGCACTGTGCCTACACCACACAACAATTATAGGACTTAAGTGAAATGGCACTAGCTTTAAGTAAGGGACAAGTTCTATGATTCTGTGCATGGTGAACCAGAGGTGAACTGAATAGACCATAACTTCATGTGATGTAAAGAAATTACCCCACATTATTGACTATAGCTAGCACACTAAAGAAAGGAGAGGAATAGGACGAAAGAGTTGCTGGTCTTCAACTTCTTTAAATTAAGGTATCCTAAATGCAATAGGGGCAGCAATGGAACAAGGCAGTGGCCTATGTTACGTGCAATAACTTAGAGTTTCCAGCAAGCTCAGCTTCCTGCGCTGTATCATCTCAGTTATCAGGAGATTAGAAAATGTGGACCAGAGCCACACATGGGATAAACAAGAAACACACTGCCCAATGTTTTATGCTTGAGATTTGCAGCATTCGCCTACAAGAATTTACCCCCCTAAGTCTCACTGTGACATTGATTGATATCTGTCACTACAACGAGGCACTGCTTTGAGTGCTGCATTCCATGACAGTGAGTGAAGGACCACACATCGCTTGTGCACAAGCCAATACTGATTCCGCTCTAAAAATGAGCGGCCCAGAATGTGGGCCCACCACTGCAAGCCTCACCCAAAGAGGCACTTCGTGGAAGACGACGAGGGCGAATTCATGTCGCTTGTCTATTTTGTGCTTGTTATGTACAAACAGCTCAACCACCCGCTTGATCATAAACAGGGGGGAGTGCTTTGACCTGCAAGAAAATGTTAACTCTGTAAGTACGCAATTCACATTGAAAATAACAGAGAAAAGCAATGCGGGAGTCTCTGAGCAGAGCTTTAGAAAGGAAAGAAAACATAAGTATTGTGCACACTAGTGGGTTCAGGTGCAGCAGAAGTCAAAGCTGTTGATCTTATACTGCAATTGTCTGCTTCAGTCATCATTTACGCAGCTCCCTTTGCCAATCACTTTCCAGCATACCTTTCGCGGATGCAAATGGAGAACTTAGAACATGGCCACAGTCACGTAGTAATGTTTGTGAGAGGTATGCAGCAGTGACTGCTAAATGGGTGTTAATGAACTTGAAGCTGCAAACTGTCCCTATCACTGTCACTCCATTGCACTTCTGCCAGTTTTGCTGATATGTGGCCAGCCCTATGTCCCAGTTATACTGTAATCAGTGCCAGGTGGCTATGATGTGACACACCAGCTTTTCATTGCTTAGGGACAGCAGACATAAGCGACTGGATTCAATATGTCACCATTTTTGTTTGGTTTCTTCTTCTATAGCTCGTTCATGTGCATGAGGCATTTTAGCATTACCTTCATAGCTCACCCTCGTAGCACAGGATGTTTACCTCGTAGCATAGGACCCCTCATGTTTTTCGTCTATCGTTTTCTCTGCGTGGTCTCATTTTGTAGGCCACTTATGCTGACACTGACTCAGAACTTCCCTGTCAGAGTTTTTCATCCCTTCAACAAAAGCATGACGATGTGTGCCAGTATATCATCTTAAGGCATTCAACAGCACGCAGTGGCTCATTCTAGGAGTGTACACTGATGGGCCACTTGATACATACTCCATGCTATGTATTGGTTCATGTTGCTACTTAGTGAGGGCCTGTTCTGACAAATTGCAGCTTTGTTGCCGTCTTGGTTTAAATTCCGTATTACTTAGCTTAGCCCACACTGCAAGTCATAAGTGAGTGCAACAATACCTTAGCTACATACCTAATGACAATTATTTGTGCAATTACTAGAGGAGATGTAAATTTTTTTACGTCTGCTCTTGTCACACTACAGTTCAGAATAATTGTTCAGATTTATCTGAACTCTAGTGCGACTAGACAGCACGGGGAAGGTTGTGAAAGCAATGACAAAAACAAGAACTATTTGAAGATTTTCGGGTTTCACTTTACGCATTTCTTTGCCGAGTATTAGTTTGTATGGAGAACAGAACGCTGAACATTCACAAAACCAGAGGCACATACTTGTACTTCTGAATGTTCAATAATCCAATACCCTATGGAATTTCAGAATTTTCGCTGGTCAGAACCTTTGACAGTTATTTTAGTACTGAAGACCTTGAATTTTCACCTGAAACATGTTGAAGTTTCAATCTAACTGTATCAGCAACAAGTTCATTAGGCATGGTGGCCAACATTTCCTGAACGTACAAAATATGCCCCACAAAAGAGTCAGAGTTGCGCCTGAGCATTCACGTTTCTATTTGATGTCGTCTAAAGACATGAAGTGAGCACACAAGTATGCTAAGTCACTTTCAAGTGTATCGTCGCATTGAGCAGTTTGAGCCCTTCTCACAACAAAGCTCTAGTTTGCTGCAAAGGTGTTAATAACCACTTTTACACCAGCAAAGCAATTGCGACAATAATTGGCTGCCTTCAGCCAAGCTTTACAGTGGGTTATAACATCACAAACAAGGAGAGATTTGGACAAAACATGGACAAAGGCATTTTAGGCTCTGAGAATTCAATATAGGCACAAAAATTGATATAGGCATTTACAGGTGTGATAAAGGTGCCAATAAGATGTTTATAGACCCATAGTTCGTGCTTATATGTTGAATAGGCACAATGAAGACATGAGAAAAAGATTGGCATTCTGTCTAAAGTTTCGGTCTCTAGTTATTGTGAATACACGATTTCTTCAATGGCAGATTTGAAGCCAGCAAGGCTTGTGATTGTAGCAATATGGCTGTGAAGTCAATTTCAGTCATGTGCAGTACCTACAAAAAAGGACTGTTGGAACGTAGTAGTATGGACACGTGAAGGGATGACGGCATTTGGGTGTGTGGTTCGGGTCACATGATGGATGGGTACGATGAGCTAGCTCTTAGGCAGTAGCGAATGAACAAACTTTGATAAAGACTTAGTTGAGACATTCAATGATGATCAGCCATGGCAAGCAGATTAACATAATGATGATATAAATGCGCTTAAAAGATGTGGATGATAAGTAAAGATGAGAAAAACATAGTGCAACTTTTAATTTTGTTGAAAGTTGCACTATGTGTGTCTTGTTTTTATCTATAGCCACATCTTTTAAGTGCAATTACGTCATCATCACGTTTAACCCACTCGCCCAATAGGTTTACTCACCAGGTAGGCTAAGCTGCGCCTTTAATGCAGTCATGCTAGAGTTATAGGAATAATCACCTAGGATGAATCTAGTAGCACGGTTCTGGACTGATTTTAGTGTTTTGATAAGGTTGAATTTGTAAGGGTCATACTTGCATACTCAATTTTCGGACGGACAAAAGTTTCGTATGCTAACAACTTAACTGAGGAGGGCGAATGAGAAATGTTGCGACGGTTATAGCGTAGGACATGGTTCTCAGAATTAGCACTTTGATTAACATGACCAGTCCAAGTTAGGTCATGGGAGATATGAACAAGTATTGACGCAGTTTAGTTATTAAAAAGGAAGGACACTCAAAGTTTACACAGTAGCCATGCTTACTTGAACATAACACTAGCACATCATCATGATGTTATTTACCAGCACTTACACGGTGTGCACCAACCCTCCTGCAGGGACATTAGACACGAGCTCATGCCTATTTTTTGGCTGATGTGTATCATCTGTGAGTGGAGCAAAGAAAATGCACGCTTTCACGCTTTTGCTTTCACACTTCATGTGATGTGCATGAAGTGCTTAAGTGGGCGACTTCACCCACTTAAGCTACCTCGGGTTGGCTCATTAAAGCAAAGCATCTCTCTAGCACGTCATCCCCGTTTACACGATTACACGATTGCAAGGCAATAAACCATTGGCATGATGCGCTACTGTTGCATTCATGTAAATGCAGCTATTGATAGTGGATACTTACCCATCTGAGAATGTGAATGGCATGTCCTCCATCTCTGAACAAAGGTCAACGCATATGACCTGCAGGTAGAAAAATAAAGAGAGAGAAAAGAAATGTTTTGTGTAGGAACAATAGAGCTCTCAAAGTTCAAGCCATAAGAAATTTCAGGAGAATAAAAGCACTGGTGCTTGCACGATTCAAAACTGCTTTGTGTGGCTAATAGTATGGCACAATCCCAGTTTTCTGACTGTCAAATGTTTACACAGAGTGCTGTGTCAAACAAAATTTTTGCATTCGGAGGTGCGAGTTTGTGGGATAGCTGATACGGCATCCTTTGAGCTGCAGCGAGGGACAGACGCAGACACAATAACCTAAACATCTTGACAGCAGTGCCCGTGGCATGTGTTATTGAATTCTTGACCACCCGTCTGTTGGTGCTGCCACCCGAAACATTTGAAAAGTTTGCTTTCAGGCCTACATGGCTAGAGACGCATCCTGCATGGAAAGGAAAAAGTAATGAAATAACAACACCGGGCTCCAATGCACTAAGTGAAGGTGGTTGGCCAGCGAAGCTGTGGTATCACCTGATCCGACCAACCAATGTGACCTAGCCTAGAGCAATTGATCAATGCACTACATGAAATGATTGACAGCAAGACAATTAAATGCACTGCAACTAAGTAGAAGGCACAGTTTAAAAGGCATCCTAACTGTGCATGGCTTGCTTTGGGGCAGGTACTGCTGCGTCCTGCCTAGCCTGAGCACAACGCTGTTGTGTATATTGGCATTGCTGTTACCGTTGCCACTCATCATTTTCACACTGTTCTTCCGGAGTCCTAACTAGGCATGGCCGTCCCATAGCGCTATCACAGCACAAATGAAATCAGCTGCTAGGCAGGTTCTTCTTTCACATATGAAAGCGCAGTGACATCACTCCCTGCTTCATATCTGCAGCTTATGCATGCATATTTTTACTGGGAAACACATACGGCAAACGCTACGTGCTTCACATTCTTCGAATGCGCTTTATCATCTACCATGTGGTTTTGACACTTGTTTTGCGCTGTTATTTATTGAAACGAATACTGAGGTGCATCTTGCATGTGTAATTCCAATGGAGATAGGCACTTTTCTCTTCAATTTGTGCAATGGTTTTCTTTCAACTGTTCTGTTGAAGGAGAGGAAGAAATCCCAGGATCCAAGTCATATACAACTTCGCTGTAAAAGCAGAGTTTCACTTGAGGCCAGACGCTGTATTCACAATACATATACTGCACTGAACGCTAGCCCGTCCCCAGATTTAGACAAGATGAAAGCAGGAGGCAAATGCAGATACATGATGCACTTGCAAGCACACACCCTCTTTAAATATGTGTTTGTCTCGCTCATTTGTTGCACTATATAACCCCGACAACAGTTTCTTATTACTTCATTCTAAATTAACAATGTCCCCACGCAGTATGTTAAGACTATGCTGAAATTTTTAGACTACACTGACAACTTGGGGCCTCTCTGGACCACACGTAGTCCTGGAATGCCTGCCCTCTGGTGCCAAATCGGCTGTTCACTTTCTTGAATATGGTGGCACTACCTTCAGAGATTTCAGAAGCAGGCGACAAAACAAAACACTGCCAAGAGTGAGGAAGCAGCATCTATGGTGCGATTTCAAAACAGTTGAGAAAGCGTCCTTGCGTGATTAATCCAAATGGAGCTTTTGTCAGCAAAAGTGCCATTTTTGACAGATTGTGCAAGGGCTTGTGAAAGGCTCACTATAATATCGCGCACATGACCACTTAACGCTCCGAAGATTTCTCCATCCAGCTACAGTGGACTTCTCAATGTGTTGGCTAACCAGTGACAGTCAAATCAAAGTGCTCTGACCACACAATCTTCATGCCGTTTTGCTTGCCACACTTTTGTCGTTGCCTTCTCATCCAACGACAAAAGGACATCAAGGACAACATAGGGGAAATTACTTGTACTTACTAATTAAATTAAAGAAACAATAAATTAATGGCAATCAAAGTGGATCAAAAAACAACTTGCTGCAGGTGGGGAACGATCCCACGTCTTCGCATTACGCGTGCGATGCGATAAAAATCGGGCCTCTCGGCTAACCCCCTTTTTTGTCGTTCGAAGCACATAAGAGTAATGCTGAAATGCAAGTGGACATCAACTGAAGAGCTTGGAAAAGAGCTTCCCTTCCCATAAACAAAACTTCGAATAAATGTTAAATATAGTTTCTACCTTTAGCAACTCCCCTCACCTTCCTTGTTTTGGTGTCCGAGGAATCTGGTCACATTAGTCATGCATAGCATTCCTCTGCAAGTTTGACTAAAGTAAACTGGAGTAAGATCGAGTAAGCAGAAGGCTCTATTGACTCGCACCTTAATTTCAGTGGCTTTTTCCGTTGCCCCGGAAATTAGTGGAATTGGCAAAAAGAATTTTTGTCCACAAATGCAGACAACGTGACTGAAGGGGGTAGGAGATTAGTGCTAGGCTGCACTATTGCAACATCGCTCTCAGTTAAACTAGAGCACCGCAACACAGCAGCTTCACCCTACAACATGATACGCAACTTCTCATTTGGGCCACCTTCATGTAACCTTCCATCATCTCCATCACATATCCACTAAAACTAAACCCAGCAGCTCACGACCGTAACATATAATGGGCCACTAAGCAGAAAAATGACTTCTGAATCAGTAAATTACCCTTCCAAAATACCAAAAAACACCACTCTCACTGCAAGAACACGCTTGGTAAGACAGCAAAAACGAAAAACACAGACAGGTGGCACTGCCGACACCAGGTCACCGTGACATTATGGATTTTGACAGCGCCCAGTAAATTCTTTAGGGGTAAATATTGGCTACACTGTGTTCTAAAGGAGCCAAAGACTGAATCTGGGAAGTTTCACAAACTTTACTAAGCCAATGTGGCCCAAATTAAAAAAAAATACTTTGAAATCTACGACGTCAAACTGATGTACCTTCACTGGGGTTCCAGCTAGAAATTCAGAAAGTGACACTGCGTTTCATTTACTCTGGTAATAATCGACCTATTATCGTTAACTTAATGACAACAGAGTTTTCAAAGAATAATTTGCCAGTCTAAACTGATTTGTTGTTTTGCTTTAGTGTCCCTTTAAAATTTTGGGTACGGGGATACACCACTGTTCATTATTCAAAAATGTTTATACTTTCGTTTGCTCCAATTTCTAAATTGGAGCAACTAATGCCCTAATGCTCTATCATTCTTGACAGTAATAAAATGAAATGAAACTTATGGGGTTTTATGTTCGAAATATGCACAGAGGGTTATGGGATCGCCACATTGGATGGCTCCAGATCAGTTGTGACCAGCTGAGGGCGTTAAAGGGGGCGCTTGAATATGAGTTCACGGGTCACATCACGCACGCACAGGAAATAGATCGGAGATCGCACCCTCGAACCTCGTGCTCATTAGCATAGCATTATTATTACTTACAGCACACACTAAAAACACGGACACAGAAGAGAGTCGAAACACGAGCGCTGCACTAAAAACACGGATACAGAAGAGAGACGAAACACGAGCGCTGCACTAAAAACACGGATACAGAAGAGAGACAAAACACGAGCACTGTGCAGATGTACCGACTCGCCCAGCTAGCTACCGTACATCAGTATAACGCGTCACTGAACCATTACAGAGGGCATACGCAAGTCCGGAAAGTCACGGGTCAGGCTACAGGATCTGCGCGATCTACACTCGTCAAGCAACGCCTCGCCGAGCGTTGACATTAACGGCACGGGCACGCGAATATGGAAACAGTTGATAGCAAAACCGCGTTTCTCAGTTTCAGGTTTCTCTCTAACGCATTCGGCGACGCCATTTTAAGAACTTCAGAGTCGATGCTAGTAGAGTGGATTGCCAAGATTTTATATGCGGCTGTCGTCCGCGCTTAGTAGTCAGCAGAGAGCGCCAATGGAAGAAAACGGTTGAAACGAAACTGATTTTTTTTTTTTCTTCAACGACGGGACTACAAAGTACACTCGTGTAAGATCATTCAAGGAAGGCTATGTGCAGGCACGCAATCAATGCTTTGAACTCCACGTATCCCGTTTCCCTCCGACTGTGCGTAATTCAGACATACAAACAATCATTGCCCCCTTTCAAACAGTATCGCACGCTGTCCTTGAAGTCTTCATTATCCTAGCCTTGCACTTCAACTAGTTCTAAACTTATGCTTTGACATTTGACGACCCGAAGTTCCGATGAGAGCGACCGTCGGGACTTCAACAACCGGAGGTGCAAGAGAGATATGGAGGGGGTGGATACGTTTTTGGCCTTTGACAGACAAACGCGGTCAGCTACTTTCACCCAGCTTAAAAGTGACCGGTTCTTACGATTCTCTCAGGGCAGTTCATTTTCGGCAAGGTCCTCTCGACGGGCACATTTTCCCTGTCCACAGACGGGCCCCGGCTAATTCTAGAGTCTTTCACGACGTTGTCCGAGTCCGAACCCGCCTGTGCTAGGTCGATCTTTACAGCGTCCCACAAGTCGCGCGGACTCGACGAGTCGCTGTCTTCCTCGCTGTCATCGATACGCGAGGGCACCTTGACGTGGACGACCTGGCTCGTCGTTGGAGCGCTTTCCATGGCTCCAGCGCCAGCTCGGGCTGCTAAGAGCGTCGAGTCTTCCGTACTTTCGAGTCCAAAGTCGAATTCACTCTCTCTGGCTGCCGCCATGTTTGCGGCGGATACGCGCTCCGCAGAGAATGGATGCGTTCCGTTGTTTCAAAACACTGCAAGTTCGCTAATACAATGACGTCACATATTGCACGTGTTAAGCGACAACGTAAACAAAAGGTATTTAACTAGCAAAAAAGTTATTCAGAGCAAAATAATGTTTAATTAGTAATGTTATTCTTGTTTATATTACAAAAATGTACAGGTATTTTAAGTTTAAATATTTAATGTGACGTCATTCTTGCAAAGAAGGACGCGCAAGTTATGCCACATTATTTTAATAAAAGCAGCAAAAATAAACAATAAAAAATATTTATAAACATTTTTGAAAATAAATATTATAGTAATAGTTTTATTGCACTTATTTTAGATAGCTTAAGTTTTTACAAGATATTTATTTTTGTAGCAATACTGATTGCTGCAGTCCTATTGTTTCTCCTCTCCCTTTTTTCTGCCATTTTTTTCTCTCTCTCATTGGTAGCCCACGGCCGGTCTCCCATTGAAATTTACGCGACAACGACGGTGGCGACTCGACTTCAGTGCGTTTTCAATGACGCAAGTAGTCGCGGCCACCGCTCGCCGTTGTGGATGACCCAGAATTTGGCCCAAGGAGAAGCGCACTTTGCGGTACCGGACTCCGCGGCGGTTCTCTAAAAGTTACCGTCGATCGCCCAGCGGTGGTGCTTACGCAACTGCGACTGTGCGCGGCCCAGCCCCATCGTGCCAAGCTTGGTCGCGTTGGATATTTGTACGGAAACAGCAGCGGATTTCAAACAACACGCCTTCGCACAGCACCAGCGCATCAGTGCTCTCCGCCGATCAGGTGGGCAACCTCCTTCTTGTTTCGGTTCAACGCTTGGGAGTCTCGGATTCTTAACGAAGCAGCACTACATGTAGCCCGGATCGCTCTGATGTGACCTCCAACATCGTGTTTATTTTATTTTTTTCAGTCGCGTTCAACGCAGCTCTCGTGTTTGCTTTGTACTCTGTGACCCTGGAGAATCGAGGCGCTTGTTTTCGAACCCGCGAGCTTCAGTCGCGCGCTCCTATTTCGCGGACGTTTGCGCGACGACGCATTCGTGCAATAGCCGTTCGTCTTCAAGTATTTTCTGAACCGTTATTCGGGGTAGCTCTCTTTTCCGGAGCTACATTCTCGATGCTTTCGAAAAAAAAAAAAAAAAAGCAGTTGCTGTGTTTTGATCGCGCGATGGCCGTTTCAACGCTCAACAGAAGGGGTCATAAGTTGTCTGTCATTGCTAATGCTGGCGGCGCCTGCAAAGTTATCGAGCGAGGTAACGGATCGTGCCTCGAAAGCCGTCGGCCATCTACCGCTACACCGGTCGCAGACCTCTTGGTGCGGCGATCATCACGCCTATCCGTAGTCGCGCCATTAAAGCGAAGCGAAACTAGCGATGACACGTAAGGCCGAGGTGTCCTTTGCGAGATATACGATGTGGAGCCCTAATCCCATAATCGGCACCAGCGATATCTTCCCTGTACATACACTAATACGGAAGATCTCGTTGTTTGGGGCTCGTAATTCGATCGCCAAAGATAAAAAGAGTTCAATCGCAGCCGTTATCTGACTGTACGCGTCACCAGCTGTTTTTACTCCGCCCCTCACGTGCCGCCTGCATGATCGTGTTTTCGCAAGTCTTGGGGCTTCATTCGCGCACCTCTGCCGCAACGGTTTTGCACAGCCGTAACTAGCTACGAGTCGGTTGCGTTTACGTAAGTTTTCTTGTAAACGTTCTGCTAAGCTCTCTATTCGCGGTTTCAATGCCTTCTGTCACGTAATTCCCGTACACGGGAATTGCAATGGCAGGAATTTTGCCTCGTAGTTAAAGACAGACATGCCGCTCGTTTGTCGCACCGAGAATGTTTTCCGTGTGCCGTACGTCGGCAGATGTGCCTGTTTCGTTATCTGTTATGTTCTTATCGCAGTATTTCTGCAGGCATAACGGTAGTTTCGCAGGTTGTTGGCGTCACTGTTGAAGCGCGATGCTATGTTTCTCCTAGAGTGGCTTCTCCCCAGCGCATGTGTTTCAACCGTTGTGCCCCGTTGCGTGAACGTTGGGACGGTGCTCGATCACTAGCGTTCATCTAGGTGACGTGTGAAAAAGCCCGGTGTTTTCCTGAGGCTGCAAAACACTGGATTGTACCTGGCAAACGTGGCATATCTCTTTTCCACATGCGAGTGTATAAATGTAGTCTACAACTGGCCTTATGTTCTGCTTCGTTCAAAAGGCTGAGCCAACGTTGTTAATGCCATATTTTTTTTTAAACGCGTAACCCGTAACTTCCAGTAGAGAGCAGCGCGTGACCAATTCGTGCGTAAGTTTGTTAATTGTTCGCAAAGACAACATAAAATAACTGCGGCGCAGTGACCAAAGTGTGTTAGAACAATCGTGATTACAGTAACCTTTTACTGACAGCATTCAATTAACATTTAAATGTAACATTGAATAAATATTTAGTGTTACACAAGATAGTGTTGAAGGACTCTGTTAATACAACTGTAGGTGGAACTCCAGTTTTTAAGGTTATGCATCTGTTGTTGAAGAGATTCTAAATGTTACATGAACATTTAAATGTAGCATAAAACGATATATGTTGAAAGTTTCAGTTATACTATTTTCTAACAAATAATGTTAGCACTACATTCCTAAAATGTACAACCGTTATCGCAGTGTTATGTGTGCTACTTGGTACCACAATCTCTTGCTGTTCTGATACTAACCAGCTGCATCAGCGTTACATTTTCATCATCCAGCGGATATTTTTAAATTTTTTTTGACTAATATGTTTGGTTTATTAAAGAACAAGTTATATGTGCACTTATGTTCAGGAGAAGGTCCACAGTAAGACTGTCAGGGACTGTTAAACAATTATACATAAGCAAGATTATGTAAATATGTAAATATGGCAGTTATGTAAATATCGCAAGCGAAGCCGGAAGTATAGCCGACCCACGCTCGAGTCAGTTCGCAGTTACACTTTCGTTGTGCGCCCAGATTCACAAGAGGGTCCACTCACACTAATTAAGGACAGTACGTAAGGAGCCGAATTCCAGGCCGAAAGCCGCAGTGAAAGGCTGCCTCCGTCTAAGATCCCTACACTGTTCGCGAAAACAAAACTTCGCCACTCCGACACTTCGTGCTGGGGGAGAGAGAGAGAGAGAGAGAGAGAGAGAGAGAGAGAGAGAGAGAGAGAAAGAGAGAGAGAGAACTTTATTTAGTCGCCTGCAGAGCAGTACTGTATTCGCGTTTTCCAAAAACGCTTGAAGGCGCATCTTAAGTCGGTTTTCTCCGAGGCCAGTATAGAGTAACAGTGCGCTTGTTTGGTCATGTCCGCGACATCGAATGCTCTGGGTTCCTTTATTGCTGTATTCCATTTTCTTCTTTATTTCATCTTTCTTTATTTATCATTTCTTTCCTGCTAGCTTGCTGCGCTACACTATAGTTGTATCGTTAAATGCCGCTGTGTTGTTAGGTCTGTGTCAAGGTTTTTGACTTGGAGAGCGCAGAGGCTATAAGTCCCCTCAGGGTTTTTGCTTGTGTCCTCGACGCGACTTGCCTTCAGATAAGATAAAGGGTTAAGAGAGAGACAGATAACGTTATCTTTTGCTGTGTCTGCGACTCTGCTGCAACCTTGAGGAGCGGGTTTAGCGAGACCTCGCTCCACGTGACACGAGAATGCCGTGCGTTTGTAACGCGAAGGTGTTGATTCCTGCGAAAGGAAATTTCCTTCATATTCGATGTTTTGATAGTGATAAGGTGGCACCTGATTCGCGACAGGGGAGACAAAAGCTGCAGGACGTGCGAGTTTTGAGCGTATACGCGGCACTCGGTCGAGCACCGGCAGGGAAACGACGAAACTTGACTTTCATTCCTACATTCAGTTCGGCACAGCAGGACAGACATGCACGAGGCAAACGTGAAAGGGCATTGGCAGTATAATACATGCAGACGAGAACCAACATCTGTCGTTTAATGCGCTCCTCTCTTTCCGAGAACAACTAATGTCGGAATGGAGCTCGCATCCTACGCGATGGCGGACGCTTATGACGTCACGGGAATCATTTCCATCGGTCGTGTCTCATCGCTTTCCACGGTACTTTTTAGCATTTATTTTCGTTACTTGCGGGAGAGGTGTCTCGAATATTCTAGAACAAGAAACAAGTAATATTTTTGAACAAGGGGACAACAGTGTTCGTACATGTTAACGTTCGTCACTCGCTAACGGTATACATTCGACTGGTGTATATATATATATGCCCCGCTCGGACTCGGTTTGCAGCGATGCGGAGCCCTCTTGAGACTGGAGCCAGAGCACAACGTGCTAGCAGCTCCCAGAACAATCGGAGTAGCCACGTCACGTGATCTAATTTCCTTTCGATCGCGGTCGCGCTCCCATCTCGAAGGTGAGAGCGCCTCGGAGCGCCCTAGCGCTCCCCAAGCTGGAGCGCGGCGCTCTGAATGAACAATGAACGCGAATGTGTTGCGAGCGCGCGAAAGCGTCCAGTCGAATGATTTACTCCAGAAAAAAAGAAAGAAGAAAAATAACAATAAAGCAAAACGAAAAGAAAGCGCCACAGTAGAAGTTAATATGAGTTTAATCATAGAAAGTATAAGGAATAAAAAAAGAAAGCAGAGAGCAGGCGTCATTAGTTCTCCCTTGTAAAAAAATCATGAATGAAATTTTATTGCATTTAAATATAAAGTTTCTTAAATGCAACAGAAAGTCAATAGAGCGACAGAACTTGCACAATGATATGTTTAAAGGCAATATACGAGTTCCAATAACGAGTCTGTGAATTTTTAAAAATCACATTCATTGAGAATATTCAAAGGTTTTCGAGGCGCAGAGGGGCTGAGAAAGAAACCTTTATAGTGTAACTGCTAAGCAGAAATCGAGCTTTTAGGGGACGCAGATCCCGTGCCAAAAAAGCTCGATTTCTACTCAGTGCGAGCGCTCAACCTCAAATATAAGTGGGACATTGCGTTTGTCGCGAAAAACTACTGCACTATAGGGCTTATAGTATACAGCAGGGCTGCTGCAGGGCTTATAGTATGCAAAAGTATATACAGGGTGTCCCAGTTAACTTGGACCAATATTTTAAATATACCCAAGAGCTTTAGAGAAATCGTACCGACTGCATAGTAGCCGCAGTCGTATGTACTTACGGCCAGTATTTGTTTCATCACGAAGTATTACTTAATTACTTTTCATTTGTGAACTTTTAAATTATTGCTTGAATCGCAAGCATGTCAATTACAAAGTTGAAGGGCACCTCAAATAACCTCTGTATCAAGCATTTGTTAAGTGCTCAGCTTTGCATCGTTGGTTTTTCCGAGAAAAAAAAAGAGCGCGCGAAACGTCCAACATACGAAATAGATACGCGCTCGCGCGCCGCTACTCAAGCGCCCCCAAGCGAATAGTCACGGATACACGGCTTTACCAGCGGCGGCATGCAGCTCGATACAGGGCGTCACGCTATGTGATGGTCGCGGCATCAAGAGAACACGCCGCTGACGCATTGATAAGCGTAGCGGAGACTTGTACGATGCGGCGATAAGAGAATGCAGCCGTATAACTTTCAATGGCTGCTTGTAGGCGCTTGAGTAGCGGCCGTGCGAGTGCGCATCTATTTCGTATTTTGGGTATTTCGCGGGCTTTGGTTTTTTCTTGGAAAAAAAAGACAACCAGCACCACTTCAGCACGAAATAAATGCTTGATTCGGAGGTTATTTAAGGTGCCCTACAACAATGTAATTGATATGTTTGCGATTCAAGCAATAATTAAACAGTTCACTAATTGAAAGTAATTAATTAAATAATACTTCGTGATGAAAAATATACTGGCCGTAAGTACATACGACTACGGCTACTGTGCAGTCGGTACGATTTCTCTAGAGCTCTGGGGTATATTTAATATCTTGGTCCAAGTTAGCTGGGACACCCTATATACATAGCGCAGTAAAGAGGACGATAAAATTATGACCTACCGACAAGGCTCAGTCGAGGCCTTATTGAGATCATTTGATAGCCAGGTACCGCATGGCTGTAAAGTTCGGTGAGCTACGCCTTCAGTGAAACGGAATAAGTGTGCGTACACAAGGAAGTGAATTAGCGTGGCCGTGTATACGGTTGACACGTGACCGCGCGCGGCAGCATGGCTGATCCTTTACCGTGTCGCATGTCAGCTATACGGAAAAGCATTTGGCCACAACTGAATCTTTCCGTGTGGCATACGAAAATGTAGGAATGCTGAGATTTTGCATTGTGGAGCTTTATCTGTGCTGGCATTTCCGCATCAGCCCCACGACGACGCGGTAATCGCCTCTGTCCTTGCTCTTGCTCTCTTGTGTCCGGTGAAGTGATTTTTTTTTTATTGTCCGGTGCAAAGACTTACCGTACATACGGCGAGGCGGTGTTTTCCGTACGCGGAGAACGCTCTCTGCAGCGGCCGAGCACTTCGGCGAGTTGAAACCGTGCGATATAGGGCCGGACTTGAAATATATAGCAATAAAATAAAGCGCAGCCAAAAAAAAAAAAGAAAGAAAGAAAGCTGCAACGGAAACTTCAGGGACGACTCGGACGAGTCACCCGTCCGCAAGGGTTGCACTTCTTTTATGGCTTGTCATACGTGTAAGCGAATACGGGTTTGTCAGCCCGTTCGACCGCGTTCACTTAGAGCGCAAGGCACATATGTACGCCACATTTTGGTTTGCATTCCTTTGATTGGCTCATCACGTGCCTGCAGGTCAATCGGGAGTGTGGAGACGCGAGTTACAGGACTCAGCTCCGCATTCTGTAGAACGTTTCTCCATTCTCAGCAACCCACTTCGGCTCACTAAAGTGAATGACAGTGCAGCCTCTCGACAGAAGTGGTGCACTGCGCTTCACCGACACTGCACGGCAATTCTCGAGACTCGTAGCGTGTGCTTTAGCCAAGGGACGGCGCTGTCCTCAGCTCAGCCGAGTGGAGGGAAGAGCGTCGATCGAAGGATACTATTGAGTATACGGAGGTCAGCCGCGTGGCCCCCACAAGGATGGCTCACGGACGGCTGTAGGAGCAGGAAAGAGATGAAGGTTCTAGTATGTGTACGCTTATTCCGGCAATGGCCAGCCAGTTTCTACCCGGGGGGTGCGATTCCGGCGCTGCGGCGTATTCCGCCATATTGTCGAATTCTGCAATGGCGGCGTGTTCAGCCAATCAAGGAGGCGGTAGGAGCCCTTTGGGCCAATCAGAGCTGGCATGATGGCGAACTCGGCAGTGTGCGGAATACTATACCCCAGCTGGGCGTTTTCGATAGCGTTCGCACACACCAGCTAGAGTTATTATATATATATATCGTGTCATGGGCAGTGCTTCGGCTGCAGCGGCCGCCAAGGAGCGCCTCACAAGAGCTGTGGTTGATCTCACTCTGGTTGAATTCCATGTCTAAACAACGTTTTGTTGCGTGTGATCGTGATTAGTCGGAAAAGTACGGCCGAGTGCGCGACGAAGCGGGCTCCTAGCGTACGTCATGTCGTCTGTGAATGGAATGAAAAAAATAATATTGCATTCTTACTTCAATTTCATGTTTGATCGCGCACAGTCGACGGCGTAACTTGTTCGCAAATATTCGTACTCTTTAAAGAGTGACAATTCGATTTGAGAACCTCATCGAGTAATGTCTGTTTAATTCGAGGACCGAATCGGATATGACCAGCGTTCGATTCGTTACTCCAGTGTTTCGAATATTGGCACGCCCTATAGTTGGCAAGATAAGTATACGTTAGGAATATTGGTGTCGCACAGACCGAAAACAACTATAGAGTGACGACGAATAAAAATTCTACACATAACCGCAGGATGGTCTAATCGTGCGCGTATTATTGACAGTGAAGGGCAGAAATAGAAACCAAAACTTGTGTATTTACGTTAAAGTCGCATAAGAGCTTAAATATCGTGCCGGTGCGCGGTGTAACGCGGCTGCCACCTCGTTTCAAGGCGGCGTTCGCTGACGATCGTCGTTGTCGTCGAGGCGGCGTTGCTTGGGACGCGATGCGGCGACATCGAATAAACGTAGAAGGAAGCCACGCGCTCCTGTAGGATGAGATGCGGCCACTCGCGAATTAAGGACACGACGCCAACGTTGTCGAAGCCGCATGCCGCACGCTTCTTTTCTTTTTTTTTTTTTCGTTCTGTGCCATCGCCCGTTGTATAACCTTGGGCCCAATTTCGCTCCCTCCCACTTATTCGCTTCCTGTCCTTTCTTCGTTCTTCCCCCCCCCCCCTCCCGAAATGAATGTTGGTGTACCTTCGTTCGTGTAGCTGTGTATATATAAACTCTTCTCCGTTTCTTACCAGGCTCTCTGCTTTCTTTTTCTATATGGGGAGGAGGCTTGCATTTATTGCATGCGCCTGTATTTCTCGTCCAGCGCATAGCGGCTATAATTGCCATGCAGATTATACGCAGCCGTGTGTGTTGCCACGGTTCCACACTTTGTCTTTGACAAGGTAATAAGAGAGAGAGAGAAAAAAAAATCGACAAAAAAAAAATAAATGGATCCCGAAGCGAGGAAGCGTTATACTAGCTGCGCGCAGTGGAATTTGCGCACGCTTGGTGGATATTCTCAGAGCTGGCTGCGCGTCCTGCTGTTCAACGACTCTTAAGCGGAGAGCGTGTGTACTTTATAGGGGCTGTTGAGCTCATGCACAAGACCAGCCACTGTCCGGCTTTTCTTTCGGCCGAGCAGTTTCTCACATTTTGCTGACGCCGGTGTTTAATTAGCGGCGCCTCGCGCAGAGACCTTTCGCCCCCCCCCCTTCCCTGCTCGCCTTTTAATTAGTCAAGGCGGCTCAGTTGCGAAACGCCGCACGTCGTTGATGACGCAGTCAGTGACGCTATAGCACCACGCTCTATAGACCGTTTCACGCGTGCCGCGCCTGCAACCGTTGAGCCCTGTAATTCATGCAGCATCCCATTGAGTGTGCTTGTCCGTTCACAATGAACGCGCCGCACGACGCATGCCAGAGAGCTCACGCTTGTGATGCTGGCAGCTTCGAGCGCGCGGGCAGGTCGTTGAATTCAACCTGCGATTAAAGCCATGAACATGGCGGCTGTACGACGTGTTTCCGGCTTCGCTCTCGACGCCTGGGCGCAGTGCACGGAAACATGGGCTTCTATAGTTTAGCACCCAGAGAGCCATCTCTCAGGAACGGGGGATTCGCGATTTGGACACAACTTATAGGCAAGGCTGTGAACTGATAAAGTAATACTTATAAAATTCCTAGTAAGCCTGCGGGGGGGGGGGGGGGGGGGTGCGTGATGGGAGGAGGCTTGGGGATCACAAAATGCACCGAAAAAAAAAATAAAGAAGTCGCTAGCGAAGTCGTTCTCGAAAATTCGCGCAACCGTCGAGTTTCGTCATTACCACCGAGATACTGGCTGATGCGCGCACGCGCGCTGCTCGCGTTAGCCGATCTGGACGAAATCTGCGCGCGGATTTTGGATGCCGTTGTTTCGTACTACATCCGCAAGCGGTATACACAGCGCTGAATCCAACACTGCAGTTGTCCGCAGTTCGTCCTTCTTGCTTTTAACTTCTTCATGTAAACCAATATCTTTTTTTAAATCTCTAATTATTAGCGTCGTTCGCCCCCTAATTTCTGCCGTCGTTTCGATTTAACCCGTGGCGACTGTTGCTGCCCAAAAGCCATCCACACTCTAAAATAATTTATTTTTATTTTATTTACAGTACACCCTGCAGCGCCGAAGCATTATAGCAGGGGAGTGGGTACAACATGAAGTGACTATATATATAGTTACACTACACCCTTGAAACTACACCCTTGAAACTACACCCTTAAAACTGCACCCTTAAAACTGAAAAAAAAGAAAATGGTGTGAATGCGTCGATAACTAACACCCTTAGGGTGCGAGTTATAGCCACATTTACACCCTTTTTCACTTTTAAGGGCGTAAATTATTTTACAGAGCAGCCTTACGGCGACACGCATGTTCAGAAGTGCCTATATATATATATATATATATATATATATATATATATATATATATATAATGCCATCGAAATTGTAGAAACGAAATGAAGTGTAGGTTTCGACCTGTCAAGCGCTTCGTTGCTCTGAAGAGAAATTGTGGGCTCCTATAAGCGCGCAGCACGACTTAACCACATTGTACCACAAAGAGTGCAGGATCGCGTGATACCAACTCGTCCACTAGGGATGATCTTATATAGGCCGCCGACCAACGGAAGAGCGAATAGAATACTGTTGTTTGCATGCAGTGACGGATGATGCTCACTTTGAGTGTTTATCGTTGGTCGGCAGCTCGACAAAACGTTTACGTATAGATTATTATTATTATTATTATTATTATTATGATTATTATTATTATTATTATTATTATTATTATTATTATTATTATTAGGAAGATTCTGTGGAACGCAGGGACGCTTCTAACATCTTACTTCTTAACGTTTATTAAAACGTTACGAGGTGTCGCTGTTGTAGCTGCGCCTATAGTTAGGGTTTGGGAGTTTTAGATTGTCGTCCTTAAACGTGTTGCGCCATTTGCGGAATGTGCCGGGTTAGCGAGACGTAAACGTGAGCGTTGCAAAAGGCCGTGTTGTTGATATAGCCACGTTTCCAGTGCATCGGTGTTCCGTGAAGGGGCTAATACGTTTATGCGGACAAGCTAAGTTTCTCGGCTGTTAGCGTTATTGTTATTAATTAGTGGCGCAATTTATGACCGTGTTGATATTTAGCCCAGCAACACGTATACGTGCTAATCTACTGTCAAGTTTAACCTTTCGTATATACGTGTCTGGCCTATATTATGCCGCCAGCTATGAGCGCGCGATTTCACGAAAATCTTAACAACTATTTTGTTCTCTTTAATGAGGAAAGTGCGCATTAATGTGGCACTAGCGTGTAATTAACTGCGGTAGGCAGTGGCCTTAACCCCGGTTAGCATTTCCGTGCCAACTCCGGTAATTGTTACTTTCTTTCGAGCGAAATGTGTGTGTGTGTGTGTGTGTGTGCGCGTGCGTGCGCTGTCTGCTTATTATTTGGGGTTTTACGTGCCAAAACCACTTTCTGATTATGAGGCACGCCGTAGTGGAGGACTCCGGAAATTTTGACCACCTGGGGTTCTTTAACGTGCACCTAAATCTAAGCACACGGGTGTTTTCGCATTTCGCCCCCATCGAAATGCGGCCGCCGTGGCCGGGATTCGATCCCGCGACCTCGTGCTCAGCAGCCCAACACCATAGCCACTGAGCAACCACGGCGGGTTCGTGCGCTGTCTGCTCTCTGTTTTGTTGTAAAACCTGGCTATATATAGCTACGTATCCGCGTTGGATGGTTATCACGCCTGCACAATTTACTGCTGCGTGTGGTTTACACGCACTAAGACGGAGCTCTTGACTATAATTATTCATAACAAGGTTTGAGTATCTCGTAACGCGGTGGTGTCAAAAACAGATTTTAAGAAAATGTGTATAACATCATAAATAAACGAAAAATAGATGTGAATAGATAAAATTATGGCACCGCATCTCTCGGAAACTTCGCTGAATTGGAAAGGGCGCGGGAATGTTCGCGGGCGCCCTTATGTTTACATGCGCACCCAACGCGCGGACATTTTTAGCTTCCATTTCGTCATTGAGAGCGGCTTTAACTTTGTTTTCTGAGCTACCGCGGCATGTGTGTTTTCGCATTTTTCCGCTTTCGTCGTCTTCGTGGATGTTTCCTTGGGCGTGCGCGTCTGTTTGTTGTTTCTTGGTATTCCCAGCGCAGTGCATGACGCTGTGCGGCCAACAACAAACCACAGTTTGCTTCTTTGCTTGTTTGTTTGTTTGTGCGATGATTCACGGCCAAAGCCTTACATAGCGTTTCGGTTTATATATCGTTATTTTTTTTTTGCCTGTTTATTTGCGCACGCGTTCTTTGCAAGCGTGCGCGAAATGACAAGAGCGCTTGCTTGCGTAATACCGAGTGAAGTGGGCGATCGTCGTGCCGAATTTCATGCTTGGCGTTCCATTTCGGCGAATAAATATACGTATATGCGGTTGGGCGCTCTGCAACTCTTTGCGGAGTTGTATGCAACGTTTACCGCAACCCCAGATGGAGGATAGCATGCGTATCTATATTGTCGGCGTATGCCGGGAGCCCGCAGGAACTGCATGCAACCGTCGTGACGTTCACGCCCATTGAAGTCTGGAACGCAACAGGCATTGCAATCAGGCTATGCAGTTGGTACGGATCCATCAACTTCGGATGGCGCAAGAATGACGAGCTACGCGAGACAAGCGCTATCTGTGGTTCACCGTTTTCCTTATCTCTCGCGTTATAGGTAGATGACGCATTAAGCGGACCAGTGAGTAAGAATACGTTATTATGCTGCCAATCTCTCTTTATTTTTCTTTAAATCGTAACATACCTATTCGTAACATATCTATATGTGAGAGTTAACGTGTACGGCTGGGCGTAACATTTGTATAGAGCGACCCCTTCTGGGGTGGTAAAGAAACCTCCTTTTGTGAGCACGTCTGGCAGTGACCCTTCCTGTCCGCGGACCGTTCTCGTGAACTCGGGGTGACGAAACGTCACCGCTTGCGTGCTCGCGTATAGCGCGGGAGCGTACTGCGCGCACAATTAACAACTGCGTAGGCTTCAAACCGTATGCGCGTTATTACCCGCACGTGTACCTAAAAAAGAGGAAGTATACACACGACACGAACTCTCCTCGTAATTGCGGCTCCTTTTGTACTCCAGAAAGCTTCTGCGTATGCGGCCAGCTTCTAGCTTTTCTCTTTTCTCTTCTGCCCTCCTATACCCATTGCGTCGTCGACCGTCCGTGTGAACCGGAATAGCGTCGGGTGACGTCGTAGCGGCGAGCGGGAGTCGTCGCTCTCGTCTTCTACGACGTCGTCTCACACGCCACCGGTCAATTACACCCGTGGGCCGGAAGAAGGTGAAGAAGAAGCCGTTCTGTCTTTTTTTCTTTTTTTTTTAATCCTCGGAAGGAAAGACGAGGGGCCTGGGCCTGCGAGGGGCCGACGGTGGTGCAATTTCGGGGCCCTCTTTGAACTCGGAGGGGCACGTTTTTGCTCGCAACAGTCGCGGTCTCGCGCACCTGTGCCCGTAGCCCGGCCGTGCGCGGGTCGGTCCCTTTTTCGAGGCGCCACCCCCCCCTCTTTCGTTTTTTTTTTTTTTGTCTCCTGTCGGCCGGCGGTCTCCTTTCTTCTGCCCAGTCTCTTTTGTCCATTGTGCCCGGCACCGCTATACTGCACGGCAGTGTAAGTGTGAGCCGGTCCCCCCTTCATCCGCCGTGGTTTCTCCAACGGGACACGTGACGAATCAGGAAGTGTGTGCGGGTGTGTGCGTCAGTCGCACTGTGTGTGTGTGCACTGTACACGTTTCTTCCGTTTGTCCCGCGGGCGACAGGCTTGCGCGTCGCTGCGCAATTGGGTACGGACGCGTATACACTGTTGCGAATGCGCGCCTATGCAAATTGAGTTGGTCTTAGTTGAGCGTGGGATGCTGGAAAGGCAAAACCTCGTCGCGGTTTCTTTGTTCCTTTTCTTGTTTTCTTTATTTTTTCCCTTCTTTTTGAACGAGGGAGAAGGCAGAGTACAGGCACTCGTGAGTATGCGTGTGCTCGACGACGGTCCAAAGTGCTCAAAACCCCACACAAATTACCAATAGCCGAAGATGCGCGGCAGCGCAGTGGTTATGAAAGCGGAAATTTACACTCACCCGACTGTAACGCGAATCTTCAGAGGAAGCCCAATGCGGAGTTCCTCAGAAAGAAAGCATCGCGGCCGAAGGACACCATGTTTGGGCCCGGGGATTGAACCCGTTGTACCAACGCTTTTCCTGTGCTTCGAGTTGTCCGATGAACTGGGCCTCGTTCTACGATCGGCTGTAGCCTCCTATAGCTTAGAGGCTATAGCGCTACCGCGCCCCAGAAAGGCGTTGGTGCCGGGTTCGATCCCAGGACTAAGATTAATTTTTCTTCACCTATGGCGCTCTCTTTCTTCGTGCTGTATCGGGTGGAGGACAATTTTCCCTTTTGTTCGCCTTCCTCCATCTTGCAGTTTTCCGCAGGCCTTGTTTGCCCTGCAGCGCGGCCATTATTAATATGTATGGCTCTCAGCTGCACATTATATTGCGGGGTCATGAGTTCGAATTCCAGTGGTGGTGGTGGGCGCAGTTTTCTTTTTTTTTTCTTTTCATTATGGCAAGAGGAAAACTGAGTAAGCGGCCGGCGTGGTTGACCGCGGTCAACCACGCCGTGAAGTCGCCATTGTGCGCGCACAATGGCGACTTCACGATGAGGGTCGTCGGCGTAATGGAAATGATGGACCGGTCGCTGGAAATGCAGTTTCGAGCCTCTCATACGAAGCATGAGCTTTTAGCTTTTAGCTAAAAGCATTTAGCTTTGGGCCAACTACAATTTTCCGCTTCAAATACATCTAAAACGTATAAATGCTCTCACGAGACAACCGCTTGGGCGATTAGAATGAGATTTGTTGAATTTGAGAGAGCAAGTTGAAATGTAGTTAGTTTCGGCAGCCTAACTTTTATTCATGGCGCCATATCTTTTTTATAAGAAAGCGTTGAGAATCGGCTAGTAAAAAAAAAAAAAAAACGTTTGAAGCGCGAACTTTATAAATCCGCAACTTTGTGCCAGAAACGCATGTCGCAGTTCCGCAAGCTATTTCTGTCGGAGCATCTCAAGTGGACAAATGTGGTGTGCGAGTTTACAACGTACGTGACATTGTCGCAGTGTCCGCGATGGTTTTGCAAATGTACAGCTTACAGCTTAGTGATATGTTTCAGAGCACTGCGTAATACATTAATTTAGTCTACTTTATTTAGACGTCTCATTAGCTGCTGTTTACAGAATTGCAATAAGTATCGCTCTTCGTGACTGGGTTACAGAGTTGTGAACTTGATATCCCGAGTTTTCTCGAATTTCGGAATTTTCAGGAATGTTTGTCTAAAAAGCGTGCTTTGTGCAGTCACTAGATTTAAAGTTTTCTGTTAAATGCAACGAACCTCATCAAAGTTGGCGCACTGAATGTCGAGCAATACGACTTGTGCCTTCCCATGTATTTCGATATCATATAGCTCAAGAGCTAAAAAAAATTAAGCTTTTTCTAACTGTTCTTGTAGTGTAAAAAAAAAAAGTAAAGCATCCTGGGTTCCTGTACTTTAGTGAAGAAACACGCTTGACAATAAATGTGAACGCGATTAAGGTACATTAAAATTCTCGGGATGACTCGACTCAAGAAGTGACGAAACCCATTGTCTTTTCTGGTTACGCGTCTTCTTGTGCTGTTTTAATAACGCGAAAGCAGCAGCTAGCTCAACAAGCTGCTGTCGAAAGAAAAACCCCCAGATAGATATAGTATGGAACGAGCTTTGGATAATGGAAAAGTTGTTAGACTATTCCATTCTCGGTTGCAGCAGCAGCAGCCGTCGTATACACCCGAAAGCCTGTGCGTTTCTATCAGCGAACTTAAAAGTTCGCTCGTAGAGCGCAGGGGCCAGTGCGCAACTGTCTCGTGTCCGTTATCTCGAAAAGAAGACACGCCAGGAAGACATGCGCGCAGCACAATAGACAAGAGTTCTAGAAATAGGGGACCCCAAAGTTAGGGGTCGCTGTCGGCTCGCGGACGTACAAAAAGAACTCGAGAATATATAGTGCAGAACAACGCAAGGGCTCCTCGATCACTAAAACTGTACGTGTATCTGCACGTAAACTACTATTACGCGGGGGATCCGGTCATCTATCTCTACGTTGGGGAATGAACGCGAAGGCTGCAGTGTTCGTGCAGTCTTTTTTTTCTTTTCCATTGTATTCAGGTATAGAGATGACGCGAGTCGGCGGCGCCACTCTGTCGCGGCAATGCTGCACGCGCTAGCTGCCGGAAGAACTGGAAACACGCGGGGTGGGGAGGGGAAGCGTTAGATAACGGCTCGCTCGCCCCATTGTAAGCGTACACCGCCAACACGCAGGCGCCGCTGAGGGCACCGCGCGCGTCTTGGGTCGGGGAGAACGCGTGCGCGAGGGGTGACCTGGCAGGTGCGCACCGCGGGGGCCGATGGGAGGTGAACTCCCTCGGCCCCCGTGTTCGGAGGGCGCAGCAGAAATAGCTGTCGTGCCGCTATAGGGTGTGCACCCCCCCCCCCCCCCCCCCCCCCCCCCCCCCCGCCGTGCACGCAACATGCGCACGCGTAGTATCATGACGTCGACGGTGCGTGGACTATGAGTTTGGGCGGTGGATGACGAAATATTTAATTTCTTTATTTTCCGCACCCCCCCTTCTTTTCCCCTTTTTTTTTTTTCGGTGGAATATTCGGTGATTTCGAAACCAGGGCAGCAGCGTTGCGTGCTTGTTGACGGGCGTGCTGAGGGAGGCTTCGCGATGATTTCCAACCTGTCAGTCGGGAGGAGCACGCCGGTTCAACTCGGGGGCAGTGTCGACGTAAATTTCGTTGCTCGTTTTTTCCACGGAAATGTAGTGGGGGAGCTGCACTGCCCGAAGCAAAGGTTCTGCGTTCGATAGCTTGCCATTCTAGAGATAACCCTCTTGGCTATAGTGTACGTGACCCACGGACTTTCCGAACTGGTTGCTATAGTGTGCTTTTATTGTTAAGCCCACGTGACCCACGGGCAGTGCTTTTATTGTTAAGCGCTCGGCAACACGTCTGTATGGTAAGGCCGTAGTTTATCATTAGTCGTGCCGTATAGTGTAATTCCTGTGTATATAAACCTCATCTCTATAGGCTGTCGAAGTAAACGTTTTCTGAGGGCGCACGGTGGGGCAAAGGGCGGGACCGTTCGCACGCCGAGACAGACACCTCTCTGCATGCAGTGGGCGCATACATCGCGAAATCCACGGCTTCCTTTTTCGAGAATCGAACCCTCGACTTCCAGAAAGCTTCTGTGTGTGCGCGCGCGGAACTCGCGACGATCTGGACATCGCGTGCGTGTTACGCGAGGGCTGCACCATATCGGAGAAAGTTCCTGGTCCCCTCGCCCTCCTCCCCCTTTCTCCTTTCCTGCACTTCTGTCGCTGATGTCGTACGTCGCTCCGTCATTGTTTGGCTTCCGTCCGGTTCTCGAGTTGCGCTTGCGGGCCACTGACCCCTCGTGCGCGCGTATATAGTCCTCGCTTTCGGGAGCTGTCTTTTTGTGCAGTGGCAGTTTCGCCTCACGAAGTGGACGGGCAGGAGATCGCTCTGTGGTAACCCCTTCGAGCCGGGGCACCTACCGTATGTGATGGCGTATTACGGGGGGGTTACCACTCGCCGCGGTGCGACTCCGGGGCTATAGTTATCACGGTTGCGGAATTGCCATCCCGGAATTGGAATGATGCTGGAGTCACCCCGTGTGTTATTTTTTCTTCTTTCTTTAGGACCTGAGTTGAATGGTTGCCAGTAATTCTGTGCGAGTGGGAATTGGCTCGGACTTTACCCCGCACAGAATCGAAAGGAGTGTCATTATGTCACTCCCTCATTCCACGGAATGGACATGGAATTGACGGCCCCGCTCCGCAACCCTGGACTGGCTACGACGTTCTGCCGCTGAGCGCAAGGTCGGAGGTTTGCTTCGCGGCCGCATTTTGACGGTGGCTGCGTGTAATAAATTCATAGTCGTTGGTGTTTCTGATGCACGTTTATAGGGATGCCAATAGCTTGTCCAGTACGTGACAATCTCAATGAAATATCAATGCTTACTGATGTTGTGTTTGGCGGCGGATCGATCAGTGCTTACGCTTTTCGTTTCCAAATCAAGATGATTGTGATGTCGACCTCTTGCCATATTCATGACCCGCATTAAATGTATGTTCATGTATACCACAGGCGTGGGGCCGCAGGGCTTCAAGAGTGCGCTTGAGGAGTGTGCGAATGCAGTACGTTCTAAAGGATGGCAATGGAATAAGGGGAAAGAGGGGGGGGGATAGTGTCACCCACGTCGAGGCGACACCTGCGTTCACAAACGCGCCCCTCGACCCGAACGACTCGATTCCGCTTTTGGTCGCCTCTGAATAAAATGAAGCTCTGTACCTCGGAATACCGAAGTGGTCACAACGCTTCGATACGCTCTTTAGCGATGGCTGCTCTAAAGTTTCGTAATCACCCTACTCAATCGTCCGCCCGAAGGCACGGCAGTGGAGAAGTGTTTCACAAGGAAACCTTAATGGCTGTTTTGACTGGCCAGCGCAAGGCGCCAAAAGAGACGCGGTAGTCTGTGCAGGGCTTCCGTTTCGTGTTGGACACCAGGGGTTCATTAACATGCACTCCGGTGCACGGTACACGAGCGCTTTTTCGTTATCCGTATCGTAGTTCGACCGACGCAACATAAAGACGAGCCCGCGTTCTCCGTACTACTACTACTACTACTACTACTACTACTACTACTACTACTACTAGTAGTAGTAGTAGTGGTGGTGGTTGTTGATTAGACTATGTAAGCAATAGGCAGAAAGGAAATTGCGGCTGACGCCTGAACTGTTGCGAGCGGTTGGTGGAGACGTTATAGGATTACAATATAAGGCAGGGAGAGAGGACACTTGAAATGATACAGAAAAAGATGAGAAAAGGCCGCTAACATTCTATATAAAGAAAACACATTCTTTGCTTTTACGGGCCAAAACCACGATCTGATTAGGAGGCACAACATTCTATATATATGCACGGTTCGCGACCATATACTGTCTAATGATTCTCCATAGTTCACGTGTTTGGCACAGGACATAGTGTTATAGTGCCACGGCCTCGCACGGCGTCGTTAAGGTCTCCGTTTGTGGAGCAGCCGGTATTGCTAAATCCGACCTCTCTAGAAAGTCAGAGAGCCGTCTTAACCCGCATACTTTCTCGATAAGAGTCGACGGCACTTCGCACTGTTCACGAGCGCACTTCGACTGGCGTGTAACACGCCGATGCATACGGCACACATAGACGCGCTGTCGACGTGTGGGCTTGCTTGACTCGTGCACTGCGTATAACTGGCGGGAACTGCGCAAGCGCGCGAGCTTAGCCGGCGTCGAGGAGGGCCGGCGCGCTTTGTGATTCCGACCGCAGGATAGTGTTCGCGGCGTGCGCCCTGGTCCCCCCCCCCCCCCGCCTCCCCTGCACTCGGCGGTGTTGCGCGTTCTGACGTCTTGACGGACGACGTGCGCTCTCCGTCGTAGAAGCCGCCGATGCGCGGGATGGGAAAGAGGAAGTCGGTCGCCTCTGCTGCTGCATGCTGCTGCCGACGCTTAGACTGTTTTGTTCCTTGTTGTGTGTGCGTGTGTGTGTGTGTCTGGTTCTCGCATTGTCTCTTCCCTCGCGCGAGGGAGCGCGCTTAGTTGCGTAACTGTGCGAACGGCTGCTGGCCGGGTTGCATGGGTGCCGGCGATACTTGTCCGATGATCGGGGTCGAGGGACCCGTGCGTGGCAGTGCGTGCGCCGCAGACTTTCGCTGGCGTTTCCTTGCTTCTTTCCCTCTTTCGGTTTCCTCAACGCGGCGCCTTTCTCGCATAGCGCCTCTTCCTCCTTCACAATCACACACACGCACACACTGTTTCTCTCTCGTTTGCGTCCACTTGCTACGACCTTTTCCCAGCTTTCTGTTTGTCCGTTTTACTGCTTCATTTGACGGGACCTGTTGCTTCCTTTCCATGGAAACGTGGCCATCATGGCGGTGAATCATGGGGGCTCCAGGTTACTTTTTGCAGCCTGGTATTAACGTCTATTTGTGATTTCACGTGTTTCGCACGAACATGGTTGCGTATTTTAAAGCAGAGAGAGCTACCGGCTCACGATTCCAGTATTCGAGATTGAAATGGAGCCAGGTCTTCTGGGTTCGTTGAATGAGCTGCCCCACTTTCCCCTGCTTTGTCATAGTCGTCCCCGTTTGTGCGAGCTGGCACGGTCTTGCGAGCCAAGTGTGCCGACCGTGTGATGATTTGAACCCGTCCTAATATACGACGGACGGGGAATTATTTCCTAGCAATGTTTCAGAAAGTTCTCCCTTGCTATCTCTTAGGAAGCGACGAGTCCGGCTGGGTTTGCCGACTGCCCGAGCGTGATACGACGGGCCCGAACTTCGTAGCCGGCGCCGCGCCGCATTTCGACGACCTGTCGACCATGAGGCCCGACAGGTCCTCGCGCGTGACGTCGGCTAGAGTGATCACGTGATGGCGACGTCTCGCGCTGGCGTGGTCGTGCTGTCTGTCGGCCTTGCGCACGACTTTCACCGTCGTGGCTGCAAGTCTTCCTAATGGATGTACTAAACGACTCGATTGTGCGGGCGATGCATAAAGTACAGCTATTACAGCTCTCCACGCGAGGGAGCGTTGTCCTACAGGTTGTTTTCTCGGCGATGACGCGTGTGGGAGTGCCGCGGCGACGTCGGGGAGCCTCGGTTGGGGCGTTCATTGCGTCTGCTACGTTGCAAGGTTAAGCGTTATCGACAGCCGTTATGGCAGTGGGGGGGAGGTGATGTCATTTGCGCCGGCCTTACAGTCTTTAGCTGCCGTCCTTGTGAAATCGTGCGTGCTGCATAGGAGCGCAGGTGAGTGCGCGTAGATTACGGTTGGAGCTCGCGTTTCTCTGTCGTCGAGCGCATTCTAAATTACGAACGTGACCGGTAGTTGAGAGCACACCCGCGTAGCACGTGCTCAGGTGGCCTCGAGACGCCATTGTTCGTTCAGAGTGTAGGGAGAGAGCTCTAATTATCGCGGCAGAACTTGCGACTGAGGCTGGCTTATCGTGTCTTATCATAAATGATTCGTGAAAAACCCAATAAGTAACACGCAAAAAGAAAAATATAGAAAGAGGGTGGGCTGGATTAGAGGGCGTTGGATTATAGAATGCCTTGATTTAGGGAAGTATACATTGCACCAAGCCGCTGAAGTTTCCGCGTCCGCTTGCGTTTTCTGAACGTCACCGTTCTCCGCATAAGCTTTTTGGATGACTAGCTGTGAAAAAGAAATTGCTCAAGTTCATCATCGTCGACGGGTGAACGGCTTGCATGGATCGGCCATCCGTGGGCGAAGAAGCCAACTTCGCACAAGTTATCGAAGTGAAATGGTCGCCCAATAAGAAATCACTGCGTGAAAGTGCAAGAGGAAGTCGATGAACAAGCGCTGGGGAATTAAAACGTGCATGCACCATCGGTGATCTAGCACAGCTGACTCGGTGTCGGTCAACGAAGTTCGATGTCCTCGGGCTCCGGCTCCGAGCTAAAGAACCTCGCCTAACTAAACTAAAACTAAATATTTTCCGGTCACGTGCACCTTGTAATGTTCTGCAATGTGCTTGCATTCAACGTACATGAAAGAATAGAGTTTTGTGGGAAACTCTATGCATGCAAGAGTTCGCTTTCAATGACGTCATCCTAGGCGCCATGTTGGTGCACGCTGTGCAGCAGCGTCCGTTGGCGTCTCTCACGGCTCCAACACAGCCGATAGGGCAGGGGCTTCTCCTCAGCTTTCCTTCCTGCATGGACACAGGTTACCGTCGGCAGTGAATATCCACGGCCGCTAAGAAGCGTGCGGTCTGCCTCGCCAGGCGGGCTGCAGCGGTAGCGAATGTCTCAGCCGTATAGTTACATTCTCGGACGCTTGGCTGGGCCGAACGGCGCTAGCTCTCGGGGACGGGACTCGTCGGTTTCTACGGGCGGCGGATGGGCGACGGCGTTCGAAGCGCGTCCCTCACGAATTTTGTATGCTGATCCCGGAGAACAGCCCCCCCCCCCCCCTCTCATTGGTGGCGCCGGGGCGGATCACGGTGTCTTCGATGCATGCGGCAGGCCGCACTTATTATTATTATTATTATTTTAATATCCCGCTCCCGTGGAGTATGAAGCGCTGACTTCATCTTGGGCGCCATATTGGAGAACCGTCACGGTGAGAATCTGCACCCGTGACGTCACGTGCAAGCATTTTATTGCCTCGTGCTTGTACAAGGAGGAGGAAATAGCCTGACGGCTACAGTATAACGACGACGACTGGACGACGACCACTGAAACCGCTGGCGTAATGGAAAAGATGGACACACAGAGGCGGCAAACCCAGTTTCTAACTTTTAGCCGCGGTCCCGGTAAAGTGAAGTAAGTCGCGTACCGCTTAACTATTACAGCAAGAACGCAGGGAAACGAATGCGGACATAACTGTGCGGCCCTGTGTATTGTGCATTTCGCATCGCCTCCCATTTGTCGTGGATTACGTCTCGTTGCATTTACGGCGAACTCTACTACCAATTAGCTCAGTTTACCGTTCTCAACATCGAGTGTTTCCGCCTGCATAAGCCCGTAGCTGCTGTGTGTAAGCTGCTTCGGAAGGAGCAGTCGCGTCACATTTGTTATTCTGCAAACCCTGCCAACGCCAGATGAATTGTTTCCTTTCTTTCGTCTCTCTCTCTCTCTTTCGTCTTCCCTCTTCGTTTATTCTTCTTGCTTTCTTTTTGATATCCGATAGTTTGTTGTAAGAGCTTGAACGATGTGCTTTCGCCAGCGTGGTCGGTCGCTCATCCGATCGCGCTGCTTTTCTCGCGGGCGCTCGCTGAAACGAGAAAGTGCGGGAGAAACGGACCGGCACAGGGAAAACGAGGAGAGAAAAAGTTCAAGAAAGTTCGAAGTGGATCGGGTATGGTGAGTGAGAAAGACAACTTGCAGGAGGAAAACAAGGGTTTCCGTTGGTGGGGAAAGGAGGCTGAGCACCATGGAAGGGGGAAAGCCGGGGGAGGCTTCGGAAACGGCTTGACCTGACTTTCGTCCCAGTTTCCTACTTGATTTCCTTTTATTTTTTTCTTTCGCCCGTCCGCCTGTCCGTCCGTCGTCGCACTCACTCTTTATCTCCTTGTCTCTCGCTCTCTCCACTTAACCGAGCTCCCCTCTCTCACCTTCATTTTTGTTGCTGTTGTTATTCTTGCATTACCACCGCCGCCCGAAGACTTGGGTCGCTCTGCGGACGTACTACGCAATATGCGCGCTTTTGTTTTCTGTTGCTCGAGCGCGCTAGCTAGCTGCTGTGGCCGCCTTGTTGGCCTGCCTTACTTTTATGTTTACGCAGAACGGATTCAATCCTCTCTCTCTCTCTCGTGAGCTGATCGAACACACTCCCACTGGCCTGGCCCGGCCAGCTCCTTGCTGGCTCGCTTGGCAGGCGGGCTTAGTGGCGGCCGTTTGCATCGTCCGTGTCTCATTCTCCCTTTATTCTGTATTTTTTGTTTGTTTTTGTTTTCTCGATGCGGACTCGCCCTTGTTTTGTTGATCCATATTCTTGTGAGCTGCCCGCTTTGCCTAATTCTTTTCTTTTTTCTTTTTTTTCTTTACGAAAGCTTTCTTCTTCGTTCGCTATAGCTTCTATAGCAGCGCCATGTTCACCCACACATAACGCTATTTCCAATGGTGGATCAGCTCCGCCAAAGTGCGCCGAGAGCGACGCTTTGCGCCATCCTGCGCCAAAATGGTGTTTTAGCGGAAAATTGCGCCGAGCTTGCTCCAAAGCATGCATAAAAGCGATATCCTCAATCCGTCGATGCTTCGCAGCCAGCAAAAATGAAGTCAAAAACCAACAGCACATTATAATCATCATCACAGAAGGAAGTAGAGGCCCGTCCATAGTTTCTATATAGTGAGGAACTCTATGGGGATGTCGCAGTCGTTCTGTTCGCCATTCGCGCATTTTTTCTGACGGACGTACAATGATTGTAGTGCCGCTTTACGGTCTTGCTGACGCTTTATTTCGGTGTTCATCGAACTCGCGTTGTACCGCAGAGTTTGCCGATGGAGGATGTCACATTTATCAAGTGTCTCGATATGCTTATCGCTTGTTCATTCTTTTGTGTCGACTGTGTTTGATTGATCTGGCTCAGGACTTTTTTTAAATTTTGCTTTGATCAAGTGTCTTGATTTATTTATCGCTTGTTTATGCTCTGGTGATGTCTAGACGCTGCCGTATATATGGGTCTGCGGACTCGTCAAGCCGCCAAGTGGCAGCTTTTTTTCCGTAGCCCCTCCATCTGTAGCACCTGATGGAAAATAAAGATTTGATTGATTGATTGACATTCTATGATTAAAGGTAAAGTTTTCGATTTTATGGGTGATAGCGGGGCTTTGCAAGAGAGCCGCTATCACTGCGACAGGCCCGTAGAGTTTCTCACAGTAAACTATGGAAGCAGGCAAATAATTCTATACTGACCTGTACATTACCTAGAGGAGTTAGGATACCTCCATACGAAGCAGTAATTAACGGGATACAGAAACTCCCCCTATAACTATAGCGATGAGGTCAGAAGGGCCTTGCAAGACATGAAACGGGGAAAAGCGGCAGGAGAAGATGGAATGATTGTCGATTCAATCAAAAATGGAGGAGACATAATGCTTGGAAAACTGGCGGCTCTCTATACGAAGTGTCTATCGACTTCAAGGATCCCAGAAAACTGGAAGAATGCAAACATTATACTAATCCACAAAAAGGGAGACGTTTAAGAATTGAAAAATTACAGGCCCATTAGCTTACTCCCAGTATTATATAAAATATTAACCAAGATAATTTGCAATAGAATAAGGGCAACACTAGTCTTTAGCCAACCAAGGGGACAGGCTGGCTTCAGTAAGGGATACTGTACAATGGATCACATATATGTCATTAATCAGGTAATCGAGAAATCCGCAGAGTACAATCAGCCTCTCTATGTGGCTTTCATAGATTACGAAAATTCATTTGATTCAGTAGAGATAACAGCAGTCATAAAGACATTACGTAATCAAGGACTACAGCCCGCTTACGTAAATATCTTTTAAAATATATGTAGAGATATGCAGATATATGCGCAAGAAAAGTAGGAAGATACCTATAAATAAAGGGGTCAGACAAAGAGAGAATCTCTTTAAGGCCATTCTCTGCGTGCTTGGAAGAAGTATTCAAGCTGTTAAACTGGTAAGGTTTGGGAGTAAGGTCGACGGCAAATATCTCGGCAACCTTCGGTTTGCAGATGACATTGTTCTATTCAGCAACAGTACAGACAAATTACAACAACAAATGATTCAGGACCTTAACAGAGAAAGTGTAAGAGTGTGGTTGGAGGTTTAATATGCAGAAGACAAAGGTAATTATGAATAGCCGGGCAAAGGAACAAGAGTTCAGGATCTCCAGTCGGCCTCTATCTGTGAAAGAGTACGCTTAGCTGGGTCAGTTAATCACAGGGAACGCTGATCATGAGAAGGAAATTCACAGAATAAAAAGGGCTTGCATCGCATACGGCAGCCATTGCCAGTTCCTGAATGGAAGCTTACTATTATCATTGAGAAGAAAGGTGTGCAATCAGTGCATCTTACCGGTGCTGACAATTGGAACAGCGACTTGCAGACTGACAAGGAAGCTTGAGAACCAGCTAAGGACTGCGCAAAGAGTGATGGAACGAAGATTGCTAGGCATAACGTTGAGAGACAGAAAGAGAGCGGTTTGGATGAGAGAGCAAATGGTTATAGACGATATTCTAATTTACATCAAGAGAAAAGGTGGAGCTGGGCAGCCCACGTAATGCGCAAGTTAGAT
Source organism: Dermacentor variabilis (assembly GCF_050947875.1). Taxonomy (NCBI): domain Eukaryota; kingdom Metazoa; phylum Arthropoda; class Arachnida; order Ixodida; family Ixodidae; genus Dermacentor; species Dermacentor variabilis. Next base: position 51,229,808 of record NC_134577.1, read on the forward strand.
AAACGGTGGACCGTTAGGGTTACACAATGGGTACCAAGAGAAGGAAAGCGCAGTCGAGGACGGCAGCAGGTAGGTGGGACGGCGAAATTAGGAAATGCGCGGGCGCTAGTTGGAATCGGTTGGCGCAGGAGATCGAAGGGGAGGCCTTCGTCCTGTGGACGTGCAATAGGCTGATAATGATGATATATATGACGATGCAAAAGAGCCGCTGCGATCAGAGTCGCACGTGGTTCATAGTTAAGAATATTAGCGGTGTGGTTCACGGCGAGAGCCGCCACTTCGATGGCGGCACCGCCATGTTCGTTGACGCAAAAGCTTGCAACGAGTTTGTGTCGCTGCGTGATTTCGGTGAAATAACGTCTCCGACGCAAATGCAAAACCTTATTTACGTCTCGCGAAGTGGTGCTGGCGTTAATTTTCTTTCTTTTTTTTTTTGCAGCCACTATTCGAAAACTCCCTAATGTGCATTGCATGACATGGGTATATTGCGTATAATGTTATGCAGGTGCGCGTATTGATCGGTCTTCCGATGAGCTTTTGTGCGCAAGCCATGACTGTCGTACTGCCTTGCATCCTATTGGTTGATAAACACGCGTTTGTTGACAATCTGTCTGTGGTGTGCGCGCCTTCTCTGCTCGGTGTCGACAAACCGGCCGCAGTACCCTATATGTGCTTTGAGGTGCGAAGGAGAGTCGCGTCCTTACCTGACCGCGCTTGCAGGGTATAAGCTTCGCCCAAACCCGTCTCTACAACATATCGACTATATCAGTCAACATTTTCGTGGTATATAGTAAGCACACGTGCTTTGGACCTTGCGCCAAAAGTGCTTGCTGCTGCGCCAAGCCGACTTTTTGCCTGCGAGAGGACCTGCGCCAAAAGGTGAAATGCCTGTTCCACCACTGAATTATTTTTGTGTTTCTTGCATGGTGTCGCCTTCTTCTCTATCTCTCCCCCTTTCTTTTATTTTATTTTCTTTTCGTTTATATGTTATATGTTTTTCCGAGCGTGAAAGACGCCCGCGAATACGCGGAAATTGCCTCTAGCGGCTGCAGTCGCGCTGCAATGTTGCGTGTATTCGCGGGCTTCTTTCACGCTCGGAAAAACACTTTTATGTAGCACGTATCGATCGAGCAACAGAAAGCTGTATCGGGAGTTTTTCATGTTGCTCCAGAATATTCTCATTGGTACTTTTCCTCCAATTATAATATTTGAGAAGCTGGATAACTCGTGAAGACTAATTATCTAATTAGTCTGAACTATATAAAATAATCTGAATGTATCCAAGCGACGGCAAACATTACCTTGACTCTGTTCAGCTACGCGGCATTTGCATAATTTTAATGTTTGGCTCAAGTTACGTGGGACGCCCTGTGTACATCGACTGCTGCTGCGCGTCTGTACAGAATGCTTCTAACAAAAGTTTGGTTCGCGTTCCTTGAAAAACCACTACGCCTCCGATATTCCAAATACACCAAAGGGCGACGTGGAACGATCCTCTGTGGGTTGTATCAAGAATCGGAGGAGCAGCCGGAAGTTTCTAGGGGCCAGTCGGGGGCATCGTAACGCTGTCTCTGCACCCCCCCGAGGGGGGGAGGGGTTATACACGCGCCTTCTGTGTTCGTGGAAGTCGTCAAAGCTCCGAGCAGGGAAGGGGACGTGCCTGCCCATGTGACAGCTCCGCGGCTCCATACAAGGGGGGTGCCTTCCTGGCTTCGATAAATATGCGCGCGTCGGCCGGCGACTCGTGTTTCCGGAAGCGCGTCGAAGGAAGTGATGATGATCGAGGAAGCTATAGGATGGAAGGACGGAGGTGGAGGGGTCATTCGGGCCTCGTCGCGTGACACCGACGTCGCCCCCTTCCCGCGTTAGGCCTCTCGTCTTTAGCGAGCGAGGCTCGTTACGCACGAGCGTCGTTGTTTGGGGCCGAGATTGGGTGACGATGCTTGGGCTGACCGGATGGACGGCCTTTAATTGACTAAGGTGAAGCTTAAGTCATATAAACGCGGAAACTTCCGACTTTGGAGACCGTGGCTGCATTCATGGTGTTGCTGCTATTTTTCCGAATAGATTACGCACACAGGACAGCTGTCCTGTGTGCGCTCGTGTAGCAAATTGGCTTATATATATATATATATATATATATATATATATATATATATATATATATATATATATATACATGTGTGTGTGTGTGTGTGTGTGTGTGTGTGTGTGTGTGTGTGTGTGTGTGTGTGGGTGGGTGTGGAGTGAAGGCGGGTTTGCCCTCACTGCAAAGCCGAGCTAAAATTCACCGCCTGACATTCTTATATATGCTACTGCGCAACTATTTTAAGATAGAGCACACAAGATACGTCGAAACTAAACAAACAAGGCATGCACCTGCGTCATACACATGATCTCACACTCCAAGAATATTCGTGCAACAACAGTACATTCTATTATTCTTTTCTACCTATAAATGGAATAATCTTGACCGACTTGTAGTCGAACAGAAAAGAATTGATTTCCTTGAGCGGTTACATAACTCACTTAATACGTACTGCAGCCTGATGCAGTACGTATTGCAGCCTGATGTCATAGTATTTGTTTGTATTCTCCATTTGATTATTGCCTTTATTCTATTGGCACGTTTGCCAATATTCGTATTCATACTAAATGTTGTACGAATATTTTTTTCTTCTTATTCTAACTTGTTTAGCAAATTTGGCCCTGACAATTACTATTATTGTAACTGCTTGTGTGTAAACCTTTCTTCTTTCTGTACTGCACTCCTGAAATAACCCTGTGAAAGGGTTGAAAGTATGTTGAAATAAATATAAATAAATAAATATATTTTTATCTGCACTACTAAGACAGACGTGACGGCCGCCGGCTCTGCTATTTACTGGTTTACGGTGGACCGTCTCTACAACGCACCTCTGTACAACGAGACGACCTGTATAACGAATCAGTAACTCTGTCTCGGGTATATTGTGAGCTGTGCGGTGCGCGACATTTACAACGAAGTTAGCTGTATAACGAATGATTTAATCGGAGACCCCAAGCACTTCCTTATACAGGCGTTTGAACGTATAAGCATGTGAAACAGGAAACGGTGCCTCAGTATATTCAGTATACAGCGAATACACGCTTTCAAGCGCTTAATTCCTCTATTAACGCAAAGTTTTTTTTTTCAAACCTTTTGGCCCCCAGGGTTTGGAGCGTCTGGCCGGTCGGCTTCTTGCTGAGTGTGTGTATATATATATATATATATATAAGGTGGGCTGATGCTGGAGATAGCGTGATATGTAGTAAACTGGACTGATCCAGGAGACGGCGTCGTTAAAAAGGGGTTAAATGTTGGAGCAGTGTGTAATCCTCGGTGTCGCGTGGCTTGCGTGCTGGGGGTTTCCGCTTCTTGCTGATTTGCCAGGGGGGGCGGGGAGGAGGAGGATTAAGTATGCGCATACTTAAACGCTATATGTGGCGAAACGCGTTGCAGAAGATTAACAGTTCCGTAGCGTTTGATTAAACGCTTCACGAAAGCTTCGGTTCACATAGATCGTGATATATATACGTGCGTCGGATTAGGTGAATTTATTCCTCTCTCTGGGCGTTCCTTTTGGACAAGATGTGCCTTGCGGGCGGCGATCAGGCCATAGTATCCGACGGTATACTGCCTTGAGCGCGCAATTGCAGCACCTGTGAGGATATAGTTATGTCAGCGTTAGCTAGGTTTTATTTTGTAGGTGGTTCGTCAGTCTTGATGCACAAAGAAGAGAACATATCGGAAGGGCGGGGTGGAGGAGGCATAAAACGTACGCACACACACACACACACACACACACACACACACACACACACACACACACACACACACACACACACACACACACACACGCACACACACACACACACACACACACACACACACACACACACACACACACACACACACACACACACACACACACACACACACGCACACACGCACACACACACACACGCACGCACACACACGCACGCACACACACGCACGCACACACACACACACACGCACACACACACACACACACACACACGCGCCAAGAGATAAACAGATACTCGCAAGCATGCACGCACACCCAGGTGCCTGCTGCGCTCCTATACCCGTCGGTGTGCTTATCTGATCGATGCCACCGGCGGTACATACAGGCGGCGAGATTTGTTTTTCTCTCGGAAGCGAGCCGCGCGTGTGCAGCGGGGAGCAGCACTGCGCCCGCGTGCAGGGTCATTTCCGTGTTGCGGATCGGCCGACGCCGCGGCGAGTGTGGGAAACGCGCTCGCGTGGGCGCGCGTGCGTGCGTCGCGATGGCGGTCGCTCCGGTTTCTTCCGCCTCGCGTGATGTCCTTCACCAGGACGGCACGGCGGTCTTCTGACAGCACGAGACACGCGCGCGCGTACCTTTCTTTGTCGCACATCCGAGGCATGTAGCGCCCGGCGGAGTTCGAGTTAGCAGAGTTCGTCGAACGGATGTGTTTGTATTTCGTAACCTTGTATAACGAGCGCTTCCCGCAAGGCATACGGGAAGGCGGAATATAATTTTGTAATTTCGTTGTCGACGTTGCGTAATGTTTTTTTGATCAACTGTGAGAGTTTCTGTATGTGACCGCTTTGCAGAGTCACAAAATGTCGGTTGAATCCAGAAGGGCGGAGTTTTAGGCAAACCCGCGTGGTGTGTGTGCCCGTTTATTCCAAGCTTGGCTGGACCGCGCCGTACGCGTACTCGCAGCTCCAGTACCTAAGTCGAATGCCTCTACTACGAAATGACCGGTATAGCGAAGGATTTTGGAGGTCCCAGTCACTGCGTTTTAAAGGCATTTGACTGTATGCGCTATTGTGCCAGATTTTCGTCTTTTTCATTTCTTTTTCCAACAAACTCTGTGACAAAGGACAGGTAAAAACCGGGCCGCGGGCGCCCCCGTGGAGGCCACGGACGCTGTTGTCGTGGCATTTTGTGTTACGTCATGGACGCGCATATAACGAATGGCGGCGTGTTTGCGTCTCAAATTTCATTGTATGCGCGAAGTGCCCGGCAGTCGTGACGAGGAAAGTCCAGGAGATGCGCAAGGACCTCTCACGCCAGCGTCGATGTCTCTGCGCTGTCCTTTGCATGACGTAATCAGGGCAAGATCCCCAGCGAGAAAAGTGGGTTTGAATGAGCCCAGAGTAGACAGGCACACGCCGATTGCGTTTGAAGATACGATAAAGAGAATTATTCAGTCGACATTCGTACGTAGTATTTCTAGAAATACAAATAAGCTCCCCTCAACGTGGGTAGATGTTTGGTATATAGGCACGCAAAAACGAAAACCGGGTAGCTATATAGGTGGCGATGCCGCTTTGGAATTCCCCGCCGTAGCTCCCTGTGACGTCACAGATGTGGGCAGCGTCTGCCTGCAGCGCTGTAGCTAAATTTGCACTCGGAAGTAACGAGAGGAGGTAACTAGTCAATTCCGGGTAATTCTCCCGCATGTGAAGCGCTTGGAACACACGAGACCGCCTGGAAATCCGTGACGTCAGCCTTCTAGTTTCAGACTTGATTTCGTGCGCTCGTAATCTACACTTTTGTCGCCAAATTAATTCAGATAGAACTTTCAATGACTTATGGCTTGCTGTTATTGTTTAATGTCGTTTAGCCATTGAAATAGTGTATATATATATATATATATATATATATATATATATATATATATATATATATATATATATATATATATATATATATATATATATCAGCCTTACAAAGTGCTCCATTGGATGCAGCGCGAAACCACGCCCAAATAGAGCGTATACGAGTCCAACGGCGCCGTGGGTACAATGTAAAACAAGTTGCACCTTTAAATGTGAATAAGGGTGGAAAACGGCCCACAACTCGCACCTTTACATCTTTTCGGTTGCAAGGAAGGAATAATAATAATAATAATAATAATAATAATAATAATAATAATAATAATAATAATAATAATAATAATAATAACAACAATAATAATTTATGTTTAAGCAGGTTTCGTTCGTGACCACCAGTATTCTCCTATATGGGAAATGCAACACTCCAGACCGTGGCCCTCGTCTTGGGCCGAACGAACGCGCGAGAACGAATCGACCACTGCGCCTTTGAATAGTGCGCGCATGCGCGAAAGCGCCGGAGCTTTTTACGTGAAATACCATTCCCGCAGTGACGGCATGGCACGGCCAACGACGAGCTCTCCTTAGCATGGCGATCATCAATATTTGCGTTTGTGACAAGCTTTCGAAAACTTAGTGAACGCTTTCTTTCTTTCTTTCTTTCTTTCTTTCTTTCTTTCTTTCTTTCGTTCGTTCGTTCGTTCGTTCGTTCGTTCGTTTTTCAGACTATTGAAAAGAGATGGCAGTTCAATAAGGCCGTGTCGGAAGTTGTTTCAGTGCAATGATAAAGTATAGTACCACTCTGTGCACCGGTGGGTATATATATATCGTTTCGATCGTTAAATGTCCGAGAGCGCACACAAGTAGACGGGAGGGTTGCGTCGCGAACAAAAGAAATAAAAAACGTGAGGAAGAAATAATCGGAGGCGGCTCCTACACTAAAGGGCACAAAGTGCTCGACCTCGATCCCCCCCCCCCCCCAAAAAAAAAGAAGAATTATTTATCGATCTCCCCCTGGGCTCGCGTCGCACAGAATTCATTTGCACGGATCCATTCATCTTCACTGACGGGGGAAAAACCCGTCATCGGACGGTAAAGGGGCACTAATTAGCAAAATAAGTTGAGACTGTATTAGTAATTATTACCCTGTACCACAATACTAGAAAACGAGACTCTTTAACTCAAAGAGGAGGCTTGAAAAGCTAGAAAATTCGCAAGAAGGTCGACTAGCTGGCGACGCCACCGGGAGGTTCGCGCACTAGCCCGCCGTGACGTCATGGGTTTCCAGGGCGTGTGCTCCTGGCGAATTCTTTAATGGTATCTGTTTGCTATATGCTGTATGGCCATATATTGCGTTGTGTTCAAAAATAACTACAGAGTGAACAAGCCTAAAAAAACAAAACAATGAAAAAAAACATTTGCTTGTACACAATGGCCCGATTGCGAAACTCGACCGTGAAGTATACGTGATGTCGCATGGACCGTTGCTGGGCGTTATCTAATCGCTATCTTACCATGAAATTAACATAGATACAGTTTTGTACAGAATTTATTGTTTCTCATTATTTTCACGTTAAAACCATTTGCATGGCCGCCACACGCGCATCTAATACCGCAAATACCAACGGTCGATGTTGGAAATACATCTAGCGTAGGAGGCCCTCTGTCAGTCGTGCGCACGCTGGACGTTCGACGTAATTCGAACCAGCTTTTAGTAATAATGATAAAAAGTGGTGGAACTTAGGCGGTTGAGCCCGATGACACACTTCTTCGTAGTTGTCCGTATATAAGTCCTTGAGTGTTTACTGAAGTACGATCGGTGAGCTAATTAACAGAGTTCAGTTGTGCAAAATTCGAAATATTCGTTTTGGGGCATACGTTTAAGTGGAATTAAAACTTGCGTGTAAGCGGTGAAAGGTAACAGTACACGGAACGGTATTGGGCGCTGTCCTAAGATTCCAGTGTGCGGTATACTTAGAATGATTCCATCTACGTGTGTTAAGGTACTCCAGTTAAATCTCTATTTAATGAAGTCAGTGGGACGCAAGAATTATTTCGTGAACTCGAGGACGTCGCTTAATACTATTAAAGCACTCACGCGAATAGCCTTATATTTATTTAAGATTAAAAAGAAATTTTTGCCTTCAGCGTGTGTACGCACTTATCTTGATTATCGTAGACAGAGAGCCCATTACACGTGCCTTAATTGTGTTCTTTCATGAGGGCAGCTGAACAGTTTCATGGCGCCCGTCAACTGAACCTTCCCAAATTTCGTTAAATAGGCCGAGACTTTCAGTGCACTTCGTTGCTTCGAGGTTTTCAACGACTACGCGTTGAATTCAATGAATATTCAATGGTATTCAATGAATACGCGTCGGATATTCGAAAGCACTGCGTTATTAAAATTTCGTTGAATGATGTTTTCTTAAATCGAGGTATGGATGCACAGTCGAACTTTGTTATGACGAAGATGCTTGTGCACTAAAAATAGTTCGATATATTAGGTAATTCTATATACCCGAACTAGTCAATAAGAACGGAAACCCTTATTTGTTACGCGCTTGTTATGTACGGATTTGTTGTCCCGTGTAAGAAAGATTCAATTGAAGCAAGGAAAACATTGGCTGAAAACAAAACGATGCCTATAGATAGGCAATAATTTTTATGTGTGACTTGAAGTGTTTGTCAGCGTCACTAATTAACGGTGTTGTCGATGTACCTGCTCCAGTTCACTTGCCTCAATGTCGGCTACAGTATCAGTGCAACTGATTCACTTTAAGTGCATCGACCGCAGATAATTACCTCTCCTGAATGCTTTGCGTGCAAGCTTTTTTTTTCGGGGGGGGGGGGGGGAGGGGTGTCGTCACTTCGACATTTAATGTCGAAGTGTCGTTATGAGGTAGTAACAGTAAACCCTCATTTCAGCGAAATCGCTTTATTCGAAATATCGCGTTATTCGAATTTATTTGTGCTACTGCATTGTTATGGCTCTCTTATGGCTTTTGCGGTTTTGATGAAATACCGCTTTTAAAGAAGTCACTTTCCTGCCCCGATGACTTCGTTGCAGTGAGATGTTACTGTATCTTGCATGAGTATCGGTCAGAGCTTTTGCACGTTCGATGTAGGGAATAGCTCGATTTGTCCAGGTTCATCACTTTTGGGTCTTACTGTGCTCATTTCCCCCGCGTTCGCGCATTGTCTTATACTGGTAACACTGCTGCGAAAGTAGGTTTAGGTTTCGTACACCGGCACCCTGCAGTATAGCGATGTCCTGTGATCCGATGCAATTCGCATACGATATCGGAGTGTTATAGACGGGTCACACTGCAAGAGCTGCGCCATCGGATCGTTTTCCGATCGCCCATAAGCTTGGACGCCTTGCCGATTTGCAAGCAATCGGCTCCGCTTGCGACATTGTCGGCACACCGCTCGACGCTGTCGCCTACCAGCGCGGCTTCCCGGCGCACTTGCGGTCTCACGAACATGGCTGGCGAGGCCGGATGCGTGTCTTGCCTCGCTTCGATTGCCGGCTTTTCCAGTATGTGTAGTCCTCGCCTATGTTTATCAGTCTAATAATCCTGTGCTTAACGCCGCAACGAAGTCATCGGAACAGAAAACTGACTTCGTTAAAAGCAGTGTTAATTAAAACCGCGGAAACTATATGTGTTATGGTAACAGGGTAACACAAAAACTTCGAATAATGCTTTATTTCGACCAAAGCGATGTTGTGGAAAACAGGATATATATATATATATATATATATATATATATATATATATATATATATATATATATATATATATATATATATATATAGCGAGAGAGAGAGAGAGAGAGAGAGAGAGAGAGAGAGAGAGAGAGAGAGAGAGAGAGAGAGAGAGAGAGAGAGAGAGAGGGTCTGGCCGGCACAGCAGCGCAATTAGGTGGCGGGGAGGGTCTCGTTAGGTATTCCGCACCAGCAGGTGTGGCTATGGTCTGAAGACGTTAATTTATGCCGATGTCGCTATACCAACAACATTCCGGTATAGTGAATTGCTGGGCTAGTTGCACGGTGCGATATTTTGAGCGAATTAGAGTGCTAAAGTGGTGCACGGTATGGCAGCGTATAGAGCGAACTTAATCGACGGAAAGAGCGCTCTCTTGCAACGGTGGTTCATTGGAAAGCCATTCCGACGTCGTCAGTATAGCACACGTACGCTGACAGCGGGAAACAAGGAAATAGAGGTCAGGAAAAAAAGAAAGGCAACTTCGCCCGTAGGGCGGAGCATTGACTGCGTGACTGCGTTGCTCTTGAACTTCTCGGACGGTGTTCTAACTAGGCGTCGGTCCGACTTGACGCGGACTCGACATACGCGGGTGCGCCAGAATTTCTGGAAGCCTTAAAGGTGTTTTAATACGCCGTGTATAGGGCCTGTATACAGCGCACAGACGCCACTATACGCTGCCCGTAAGGAGCGGCGCCGGTAAAAATTACATCGCTTTCAGGTTTGAGCACTGACATTATCTTGCAGTTTTAATGTTTACTAGTCTGAGAACGTATAAATAAGATAAAATGTATGCGGTGGGAACGTTATGTCTCGCGACATTTGTTGCGGGCTGCATGCCATTCTCAAAAAATTCTTGGGGCAATAATATAGTCGAAAACGTTAAGACCTGGTACGAGGTACTTTATAGGATCGAATATTCAGTACGGGTGCCAGTACAACTCACATATATATGAGTAAGCATTTAGCTATTACACAACTAAATATATGCGCAGCCCCATTGGCGACGATGATGGCGAACATTCGCTTGGAGTGCACGTGCGTATTGCTATCGCAACAAAGAAAGGGGTACGAAACATCCTTCCCTCTGCCGTGATGGGCCGCCGTGCAGCGCACGCCAGGCGTGCTCCTGTGGACGATGTCCAGACGCCGCGAACTCGGCCGACAGAATCAAGACCCTCGTGTTATTACTCCCGCGTACACGCTTCCAAGCAACTTCGTCACGTGATAACCTCGCCACTCGTCTTGTGTGTATATACACACACCCAAGCACAACGTAGCGCGATCAATGACAGACGTACGGCGCCACTCGCTTGCGTCTGTCACGTGACATGGCGGGTGTGGAGGCGCGGTCGGCGCGGGCGAAAAAAAAAAAAAAAAAAGAAAGGAAAGTGAAGCAAAGCGAGCGTCTTTTCCTGTCAGCCAAGTTCTCTGCCGCATTTACGTATGCCGCACTTTAGCGCTTCCCCTTTCAGAAAATATTCCGGCGCATATGTCAGTTAACCGCAGTAAAATCTGCGAAGTAGTTCGTCGATATTTGAAAACCGTGGAAACGTGGGGGAAGCCGGGTGACAGCTACGATTTAACATTATTTGCTCTACGCATGCTTACTTAGCGCTTCGATTTTTCTTTTTTGTTAATATTTGGGGGGGGGGGAGGGGTTAGAATGGGTACATACTTGATGTTCGAGTATGTGTCAAAGGTGCTTTATCCTCTGAAATAGAAAGTAAGCTTCAGTTGCAAGCTCCTAATTGTACCGTTCATTCTATATGGTTCTTTATACGCCCTATCTTTTGTTAAGCATTTTATTTCCACGATAAATGTGCATGCTTTTTTTTTTTCATCCTGTTCAAGTTGAATTTGCGTGCTAGTCTTACTGAATCATTATTAGTTCTGCAAGAATGGTGCATGTTGTAGCGGTAGCTTGCCAAGGCTACGAAATCGCTCGGTAAATAACAATGGTAAGAACAGCGACCGATCTTCTTTTGTGCGCTTTTCCTGCAGGAAATTGATTTACACGGGCAAGTGTACAGCAAAATCCGTGACATAATCTTCTAAAAACCGAAGACAACATCAGGGACGTAATCGTTTTTTTTTTTTTAAGTCGGGTATTGATACCTACTAACACGTATACAACAGCTTCTTTCTTTCTTCCTTAGTTTCTTTCTTCTATATGCTATAAGAGGTGCTGAAGGCGGCATTTTCCGTGCACGTGGGGAAAGTAACCGTATCCTGATGTACCAGTGAAAAAAAAAAAAAAAAAAGAGACGATTGTCTATGACGCGGATATGATCGACTGCAACATCGTGTAGATAGTTGGACGTGTTGCTGCTGTACATCTTGAAGTTGTTTTTTTTTTTTTGTGAACCCGCGATATATCCGAAACAGACTTCACGGTGTCTTTTCGTCTTATACATCGACAGAACGGTGGAGATCAAGATTAAACAAATAAATTTTCGTATGTTTTACGTGTCAGAACCACGGCTTGATACGAGGCACGCCGGGGCAGGTGACTAGGGTTTAATTTCCACCACCTGGGGTTCATGAACATGCACGCATTGCACGGTGCACGAGCGTTTTTTTTTTTTTCATTTCGCTGCCATCGAAATGTGGCTGCCGCAGTTGGGAATCGAGCCCGCTACTTCGAGATCAGCAGCGCGCAACGCTTATAACCGCTATAAGCCACGACGGCCCCATATAGCGTCAATCTTTACGAAGTGCTTAAGAAAGCACGTATTCTCAGATGATATTCAGAGGAGCATGGATGCTCTCCCTCCAATCAGTGATGATGATTACGATTAATTTGCATCCCTTTTGAAGCGTGGTGGTGGCAAATAGTCACCTAGCCTGCTTGGTTTAATCTGGTATGCTATACATATTTGTTATCCTAGCGTTTTTGTATACACCTGCTTAACCTTTTTTTCATTTTTTTTCAGTACTTCTCTATGTGCCTTGTACCGCTACATATGCCTGTAAGGGATCCGTTTGTATCAATCCCTTCCCTGTTTTTTTTTTTTTTTTCTCCACCAATACTCTAAACGTCTCTTGCTTATCTCGACTGTTGACCGGTTGGTGCTTCTGTCCACTTTAAATCCAATCGCTTCTGGAAGGAGTACGTTGCGTACTGCCCGAAGGAGTACGTTGCGTATCGCGTACGCTGCGTTGCTGCCAACCATTTCGTTTAGTCTAGGTGAGGGGACGCTCAGGGGAGGGACATTCTAGAATACGGGGGGTGCGGGGGGTGAAACCGCTTCCACAGACTGTTCCGAACGCACGTGATTTTATATTCCGGATGAATATTTTACGTAGCTTCCGAGCTAACCTTAAAAGGACTCCCAGCTAATTTTGTAAACACTGAAGGCATTGTGCGTTATACAGCCCACAAGCGGTGAGTCGTGGGGATAGACAACAAAATTGAGTCCCAACTGCTCTCGCTCCTCGGGCACAAGGACGCGAAGCTTGCACGCTCATGTGATGCGCCGAAGTTGACGCGCAGGAAGTTCTGCCTGCGTTCGTGCGGGAAGCGGTCGCTTGCTTTAATTAATGGTAACGCCCAGCGCATGTAGGAAAGTCAGGGGGCACGCGCATGCATGGCTCACTTCGCCGCCGGTATACGTGCAGCTGTCGGGCGCGTTGTCCCGGATGACGTCATCCTCCCGTATACCAAACACTTCGACGACACCGCGGCGACACTTGCGTGCGTCATCGTCTGGAAGGATGTTTTTCGCGCTTTGCTGCACGTAGTCTGTCTCGCGGGAACTGCGCGTGCGCGTACGAGATCTTGGTCGGTTTACGTGTCCGGAACCACCCGCGCCGCGCTAAGCTCGAGGTCGTGGGTGCGATCCCGACTTCGGCGGCCGCATTTCGATAGTGGAGAAATGAAGGAACGCTCGTGTACTTTGATTTCTGCGCTCGTTTGAAGCAACCTCAAATGGTCGAATACCCCCCCCCCCCCCTCTTCACACACACACACACTGTATGTGCGACCTGCCTCATAATGGTATCCGGGTTTTGGCACGTCAAACACAGGAATATAATCACTGTGTGAGCCGGGACAGGGAGATGGAAGCCGGACCAATGATAATTCCGCGTTCTCAGACACCGTGCTCTGTCTTCGAGCGGTATCGGGCACTACTGCCCTTTGGGCAAACTTCCGATTTCATCATTTGCTGTTCGATGTACAACGTCGTATAATTCCATAGATGTACTCCCGTGGTGCGGGTCATGGCCTTCATTGCCTCACGTAACATGGGAGAGCGCCAAAAGACCTCATGCCATTAATTCACCTTTGGTACTCACCTTGCTAAGGGAGCCCTGGGAGGCCATCCTCGCTCTTGCTGACCTCGAGGCCCAGAAGGGCCTCTTGGACCAAGCTGGGCGGGTCGCGATGACCACTGGAGTCTTGGAATAGGGACCCACCCTGCACCGCTCCCTTTCGCCACTTTTGTTTTTTTTTTTGCCTCATCAATAAATGTTTATTCCTCCTCCTCTCCGTTGGTATACTACCTAGTATGTATACTGTCTCTGAATCTTCGCATTGCGTTTTTAACACACTTTTCGTCGCCGATTTTCGTCGCGTGGACGGTTTATCGCTTGCTTTCTTGATTCTTTTTCTCTCCACTGCAAACAAAGTATATATAGACGGTACGCTTCGCTGACAGTTTTCGGAGATTCCTGCTGCGCGAAGTTCGCTTGAGAGTAGAACCTTGTCCAACTGGGCCCCAGTTGTCGCTTACTGAGACTCGCGTGTCTGGCGCGAAAATGTCGGAACATTGAGACGCATAAACAGCATGCACTTAACATGCAAACGATGTACTGTACTTTTGAGCTGTTGTTTTATGGAAACAGGTTTATTAAAACGCTTGTGCATGCGTGCATGCGTCTCGTCTCATAAGTCTTCTACGTCCGGGTCGTATAGTGCTGGCGCTACAGCTAATTAGTACACCCGCGGTTAGGAACTGTTTAGCTAGGCAACCTCTGAGCAGCGCAGCCGTATGGCAACGCTTCATAACGCGGAGTGACCGCTTCGGTCCAAGCGCGCCGCGCTGCGCTCTACCATCTGATGTAGAGGAGTATGGACCAACGTTCTGCGAGGCACGACACTTTAACGCTACCACATCGAATGACCTTGCTTGCCGACGAGGTGCTGCATGACTTTTCTTTCTCTTCTCTTCTCTTTCTCTTCACTGTCACTACGGCAGTGCAACTTGCGCACACGTTTCGGTTCACTCGAGCCGCATGCCGCGCACCTCTACGCTCTCTCGAAAATCACGTCGCCCATACCGCGCGCGCCGAATCGCGTGGGCTTTCGAAATCGATTCCTGCCGTCTTTAGCGTCGAACTGCTCCACTGAACCCGAACCGAATCGAGTGGCTGGCGCTCGCGGCTGCTGTGCGTTCGTTTCCTCCTCCCCGCCTGCTTTCTCGTTTCCCCTCCGACCCGTCGCGCGTGTAGATTCTTTTCGACGCGCCGCATTATGCAGCGATCGACCCGTGACGACGTCGCACCGAGCGGAGGGCCCGGTTGCGCGGCTTTGACGACTGTCGAAACCTTGGCAGCCGTACGCTGCCGTCGTTACGCGCGTGGCGCGTTTGCGCGCTGCCGAAAGCCCCGCGTGGTGTTGTACCCGGTCGACGTGGCCACCGTGCTCCCTGAGTGCGCGTCGTGCTTTTCTTTCGGGGGGCTCGCCTTGCTGCGTCGCGATTGCGCGCGCACTTACGCGTGCTTCCGACGCATGCGCAATGCGCTCGCACCACATGGGTTGTCCCGATTGATTTGCATGTTTTTTTTTTTTTTTTTGTGTCCCGAAGCAATGCCGAGGCTGCGAAGGATGCCGTTGCGGAAACCTGGAGTTCTTTTTAACGTGCACCTAAGTTGGGTGCACGGTCGTGTTTACGCTTATAACACTCCAAGAGGAGTTCACAAAGAGTTGAAATATATGTTCGAGCAGTTAACAGAAATTCCCTAGTTCAGTTTTCCACTAATTCCCTTGTGGCACATATTGCAATTTACAAATTCTAGCCGGGGAGTTCGCAAGGCGGATCCACCTGGAACGAATTTTCAGGATGACACCAGTTTCGAATTGTTAAATCCCGAACTTTGCGGAGAAACGTATTGGTGTTCCAGTTACTTTTGCGCTCTAATGCGTAAGGCGACATTTTGTTATGAAAATAAGTAGAACGACAGTGCATTCTCACGGCGCACGTCTCGTATGTGGTGTAATCCACACAATTCTTTTCAAGTGGATATGCCTTGCAGTCTCACCCGCTAGAATTTTTAAATTTCAGTATATGTGCCACGAGGTAAATGTATAGCTAAAACATAATTAGTGATTTTTTTTCTTAATTAGTATATCATCCATTTCACTTTTGTTGTGCAAATAATGTCCGCCTCTTCTAGGAGACCATGCGGCTCACGGACTAGAATTGTGCCGTTTGCCACAGACAATTAAAAAAAGAAAATTTTGGAAGTGTTCGCCGAAACGGCCTGTATTGTGCAACTGTCCCTTTTTATTCGGTCCACCTCGTTCCTGTTATTCAGTGTCGCAGCAAACTTGAAGACGGGACCCCACGGTCGCCTGTCGTCTGCGTGCACGCATGGCCCGCGCGCACAACTTGACGCTATCTGTGTGTGGTGGCCGTCACGGTTGGACCCGCTTCGCGGATGGCCGCGTTGTCGCGCTCGCTCCCTTCGCTGCTGACCCCGAGGGCGCCATCGCTTCCAGCCGCAGCGCCACTGGGCGGCGACTGGGTGCGGATGCCGAGTAGTATAGTGGGCCGTACGCGGTCATTGCGGTCGTTGGACGGATTCCACGGGAAGCCTAGATTTCGACACCTGAAAGTTTCGTGGCGTAGAACATCGCCTATACTGTAGCGCGTAAGCGTATACCGGAACGCCGGAAGGCGCATACATATATACGTTATGTACTCGAGGACAACTTTCGCTGCGCTGGGCGATCCGATGGCGCTGTCGGCTTGACGTAAGCGAAACCATGTTTCTTCAGTCGAGGAGTCAAGCGATGTTCCTTGTATGTGGGCAAACGCGCAGAGCAGTTGTTCACTGTCACCGTCACAACTGCCGTGGCCACTATCACCCACGGAACAGCGAAGTATACGAGGGCATGAGCTGTGGAGCCACGTGCCGGCTTAGATGTCCCCACCAGCGCTATAAGATGCCCTTGTCTATACTCCTGCGCGCCACGTTTTGGCGCATAGTGTAGCAGAAGAACGTTTAGCAGTAAATGGCATATCACTTTTAAGCATGAAATGCTTTTAGCTCCCGTTATTGGCGAGCTTCAAGTGTCCTTGAGCCAAAGCCTGAGCTGTTATCCGGGCATCGTTGCGAGAAGAAAACGAGATCATCCGGGCAACCACTCAAAACTTAAAATACTTTCTCTGGCTCTCCAACTCTTTGTACAGGAGCATACGCTAGGTACTGCCCAAACAAGTTACAAAAATGTTGCTTCCAAGTTCTCCGTAATGTTTGTTCACGATATCATTCAAGCTGTAACTTCTAGTGCGCTGAAATTTTATTTGTCTTCTCCAGCAGCGATGTTCAAAAGGCAGATACAGGGCACCGTACACTTCATTGTCATCTTTTAGCACTGAGAAAGGGTTATCTGCGCTCTTTTTTTTTACGCCAGTGGTCCGTGAGTTCTGCGGCGCTGGTTTTGCGTCGTCTCGAGAGATGGCGCCACGCGACGTGGCTCCTCCTCCAGGCGCTTTTCTTCTAGCTGGGCAGTGCACTTTCTCTCGTTGGCGTCTTTCGCTGCTTGTCGTGCCGCCTTCAGCCGGTTTTCTTCTTCTATAGCTTGGCAGCGTCCACGTGGACCAGTGCACAGTATGGCGTGGTGCGGTGTGGTGTCGTGGGGTGTGTGCCGTTGCGAACGTGCTTTACACCCATTTTTTTGAGTGTGGCTAGTATCATCTCCAACCAATCTGCTTTGCCGCGGTAGCCATTTCATGCTTACATCTGTTCGATTACGGGAGAGCCAGCATTTGCTTTTTTCGATATCTTTTTGTGCCATCGAGCTTAGCATTCTATATAAGAAAACGTGCTAAATTGGTTTTGATGAGCTGCCCCAGCCGGGACATGTTTCTTGTGAACGAGTGTTTCATGATGCGCCTATTTAGGCTTTGCGTTGGCCCGATAAACTGTTTCGTGTTGCCCGTCCCTTCAAGTCTCGTGTTTTGCTTGCGGCAGCTTCCCAAAATCATGCGTCCTAGGAGTTGGTTTGCCAAGGGATGCTTGGAAGACGGAGGAGGACAGGAGCGGAAGAGGAACATGAGAGAGAGAGAGAGAGTAGCCGCTTGTCCCGCGCGTCGTGAAAATATCGCTCAGCGCGAAGCATTTGAACGTTTGAGCCGCAACTACATTCAACGTATTTCGCACTATATAGGGTGTCTCAATGCGCACCTCCTCCACAGCTCGCGAGGAGGACATCGAGCCACCTTATTTCGGACGTATTTACAGCGCCATCCGGCGTCGGCGCGGCCGATTTACTCGGCGCGATGCTGCGCACACTTTCCAATTACAGCGGATAAATTGTGCGGTAACGTATACGTGTTTATGGCTTCGTTACCAGCGAGGGCTTCGTGTTGCCTTGTGTGTGGACGGCGAGGTGGACGAAGCCTACGTTGCAAATACGCCCAAAGTGTGCTCCATGCAGCTACCGGTGTAACTTCGCTCGCGGGTGCACATGCATCTCAGTAAAACAGCATCAAGAACCGCAAATAAGAAGCAAGTAAACAAGTAAACGCCCTCCTTCGCCCCCCCCCCCCCCTTGGGCGTGCGCGAAGGAGGGCGTGGCGACGCGCGCCGCCGCGCTTGCTGACGGTCGTCGCGCGTCGCGTCCTGTCGCGTGCTGGCGCGCGACCCAGACGTGTGCGGCTATTTGGAAAGGGCAGAGGTATATGGGCCGCCGTGGGAGGTAGAGGCTCCTGACGACCCGGTGCGCGCTCCCGTTTCGTTCCGTCATTGAGAGGGACGCTGAAAATCCTATAGGCGAGCTGCGAGGAAATTTCACTTCGGTTTGTAAGCTGGCTTTGAATGAGGACGTAGTTTTTTCAAATTACTATGGAGGGAAGTAAGGCGCTGCGGTGATGGGTAGTGCATGGACTCGTCTCATCTTCATGCGTGTGGTTTCAAAACGTTCTCGTGGCGTTATGTGTTGCGCGTGTGTTTCCTAAAATATCCAGGCAGTCGCGCATTTTCTAAACGCGTGGAGGCGGTAAATGCAGCGCCACCCGCCGTGCTATATAGGTTAGCTCATTGTGGCTACGGCGTCGCGCTGCTGATCTCGAGGTCGCGGGTTCGATGCCGGCCCTGGCGGCTGCGCATTCCGATGGGGACACAATGCAAGAGCACTCGCGCACCGTGCATTGTGGGTACACGTTAAAAAGAAGAAAAAAAAGAGACCCCAGGTGGCCAAATTTAATGCGGAGCCGACGATTATATACGGCGTGCCTTGTAACCAAGTCGTGGTTTTGGCACGTGTACAACCTCAGTGCTTAATTTCTTTTTTGAACGAGTGCAGCGCGTATGCAAAAGCTGGTGGGCCTTGGCGCCGTATGCGGCTCCACGGGGCTTACGCGAGGCTGATCGTCCTCTGTGCGTTCGTAGCGAAATGCGTGTAGGCTAATTACATAGGACGGGGAATTGGCGATGACTCGCGGGATACGACGGTTTGGTTACTAATGTACTGCTTGACATGTGAACGTAAGACCACGAAGCAAAAGAAGGCATGATTGCGATGATTCACTCGAATTCCTTTAAGGTATGTGCTCATATCCTGCTATACTATACGTAGCGGTATAGTAAAAAAAAATAAATAAAAGAGCTAACGAGCCGCGGTGTGCCCTTTCGTATTGCTAACCGTACCTAGCGCAGTTAACCCCGTCTCGATGCAACAGGCGCCGCTTTATGTATAGGTAACGAGTGGCGGGCGAGGGACTTGCTGTCGCACGCAAGACAGCCCTGTATACCCTCTTATACCCGCGCTTTAATGAGCTCGACCCCCCCTCGCCCTCCTCCCGTCCTCTCCCCAATTTGACAGGTGAAGATGGATCAGGAAGTGCGTGCTTTTGTGTTGCTGACGTCGCCTGTCTGATCTGCCAACTCGTCTCCCACGTCATATGGGTACGTCAGTATACGCGCCGCATCAGCAGTCCGCTGTACGCCTCGAGGCTCTGTTTGTCGGTTTTCAGCGATCGATGCGAAGCGCGCGTTTCGCCTGTGCGTCTGCTGATTTAGGAAGCCTATACCTGGCAGGCCATTTCGAGCTGTTGTCCTGTAACCGAAGGGGCAGGTTCGAGTCCCAGTTTCCAACGATATGCTGCATCTCTTTATAGCGAGAATTTGTATGACCTCCCCCCTCCCTTCCCCCCCCCCCCGTGTAATCTTGAAAGACGGCGAGAAATATAAGCAATGTCTGCAGGAAGTCGCCACACACGAAGGCGAGATTTGTCCCAGAAAGGCCACGCTCTCACTGTGGAGCGTTGCATGCGAGGCCCCCGTGCTGCCCACCTCAAGTACACGTGCACTCTCTCTCTCTCTCTCTCTCTCTCTCTCTCTCTCTCTCTCTCCTGGTGTACTCAAAGCCTGTAGAGGAGTGCTGAGACTTTCCGCATATGTCTTTGTCGCTGCCTATAGGCAGGCAGGCTTTATTTTATTTGGAATTCTGACTATGGGTATGCGGTGCACACATTTGGACGAGGTGAATTACGCGGACTGCAACTACGACAGTGCTAGCGCAGCTCGTACGAAATAACAGTAGCAGTTATGCGAAGCAAGTTTCTCTTGCTCGTTTAGTCTTAGCTCATGCGCGGGCCCTCAGCACAGGGTACGCACACGGTCTGCTTCGCTGCTGAGTTAAGCGAAGTCAAGCTGAGCTCAAGTGTAGTTTACATGTTTTGTTATCCGTGCTGACGCAGTCATGCCAAACCCGCAGCCAAGGACGTGTTGGCTGGCGAGATTAACCATAGCGAGATGTTTTCTCTTTCTTTCATTCTTCTTTTCCCCCGAAGCTATACATAATGGATGATAGTATAGTGCCTAGGCCGGATACCGCGTTGCGCGGCCCCCTGCACTACAGTGCACAGATAGGGGAGGAGAAAACACGGATCAACATATGCAGCTGCAGAACTTGTTGGCATGTGACCGTGAGTGAGTCATCGAACCTGCAGCAGCTGCGCGTCTGCGTCCCGTATGGACGAACGGCACCGGACGCCGATGCGCCTGAACGTGTTCAATATGAGCGGGAAATAAGTTGTGTTCGAGTATGTGGTTGGCCAGGGTAATTCGTTGAATAAAGGATTGTCGTTATCTGTATCAGAATAAGCGCTACGAGGAGGGCAACGCAGCCCGATAGCGGCGGAAACTATAGATGGATTGATCGATTACTTTCGATAAATTGCGGACGTAGGTTGGGGCTGGCTGCACGATTTTTTTTTAAATTTTTGATGGGGATTAACGAATCAAAGCGACGCTTCGCGTATAAGAAACGCTGCTATGAATTTACTTCATTTCTTATAGGGCCGTGTATTTATAGCAGGTCGGGTGAGCTTCGTCATGCGGTCTTAGAACTCTACCCGTTTAACTATTTTCGTTTTGTCGGAGTTGATGGGACGAGTTTTTGGGACGCAATAGAAATTGGGGGGGGGGGGGGGCATATTTAGGTGAGAATGAAAAAAAAAAAACACGTAGAAAGCCGTACAATGGAGTGTGTGTGTGTTTGCGTATGCAAAAGCCGCTTGGGGACGATATTTCTGAAACCGCCTTCTGTTGCACTAGCGTCGAGAAAACACGTTTCATTGTTCTCTAATCTGCGCAGAGTTTGCTTCCGTGCGCATGGCATGGTATAACAAGACTCGCCGCTGAGGCGCGCCTCCCCTTTTGTATGTAAAGGGGGGCGTATGTCAAAAGATGCGACGGGTAGAAGAGGACAGTCCAGGCGCTGATTGCGTTGCAGGCCGAAGTATGATACGCATATATGCATGCGCATGTGGTCTGTAATGTGTGCCAACCGCGTGCGCATGTGTCCGCATGCATGAACCACGTTTAGACCTCAACGCCCTGTCCACTTCTACGTTCCCGGTCTTTTTACTGCGATAATAGGAACCAAGTGAGCCAAAACCGACTGTCCCTGTAACAGTTCTTGAAAGAAAAAGGGCTGCCGCCGAAACAAATTTTTGCTTTTTTTATTATTTGCTGGCTCGTCCACCCACTGACTAGGAAAGGTCGCCTGTTTGCGAACGCCTGTCGTTCCCACGAAGTGCGCCTCAGAACAATACATCCGCCAAAATAATAGTATACGCGTGTAGGCATGGTTACGTTTGCAGTGTAATAATTGCTTACCGATAATACGTTAACTATATTCCCTATTGCCGTGCGCGCAACGGTCTCGTCGTTCGCCCGTGCAACCCACGTGGTCTCTCTCTCATTCTTTCCGCCAAGTGGGCCTGACTTGTCTGACCGCACCTGCGACCCAGTTGCGCTACAGCGTTATGCATGTACGCGTATACGTGCACGCTGACTTGTACTCCGTGCACATGGTGTAGCGTGTGTTCCGGGCTCTGCGGGCGGCCATTTGTTATCGCCCAGCAGGGAGCCACCCTGTTTTTCTTCTATTACACGCGACCGATGGACGGACGGATGGGCGGCTTTTCCGCAAAGCACGCGTCGAGTTCGTCGTCGCCGCAAGCAGCCGCCGTTCACGAGGCGCCTCGCATCGTCCCACGGTGGGCGCGGGGATCGCCGTTTAAAAATAGAACTGCTCATTTACGCTCAAGGGGGGGGGGGGGGGGGGTTCAGCGCGCGAGACGAAAGCGAAAATTGCACCCAGCTTGGACCACGCACGTGCTCAAAACAAATGCCCCAGGTATAGTGGGCCATTTTAGAGTGCGCACTGTGTCGCAGCAGCAGTGTGTTTGTAACCCCCTTCCCCCCCTCAGAAGAAAGAAAGAAAGAAAATTCCGGTCACGCGTTTTGGGTGCACCCATCTTTGCCCAAGATGATAAAGTATTTTGTCCAGTAGTCTGCTACAGCCACGTGCTATTAATGTGTTTAAATAACACATTGCCCCTTTTCACGCTGTGTTACTTTTTCATTCAGTGTTCCTTACCTTTGCCACACAAGAATTCACCCAACCGTCTCTCCGTTTTCCCCCATAACCACGTTCTCACTCACCTTTCCGCGATACTAATTATTTAAGCCAAGGCCTCGGAAAGAGTAACTGTATATATGCGCCCTCATTCACTTCTGGATGGGTGCTGCAACATACTAGCAAAATATATTTGACATAGTTTCTGCGCTATCTCCGCACGGGACGCATGTATACAGCGTATGCAAGTGCGCCGGTCAATTGGTGTAGCATTCTCGGAGGATAAAGCAGCTTAACGTACAGGACTGTAGACGATCACTCGTGTTTCTTCTAGCTCTCTGTGCTTTGTTTGTATTGCGCTGATTTATACTTGGCGTGTGTAGTCGTCAACAAATTTCTCACGTTACACCGCGTTCTCGAACACCCTTGATCTATAGCCTCGAACGATGGGGCGCTGCTGTTTGAATTGTCATAACACGTTTGCCTCGGTTTCTCTCCAATTGCTGTTCGGTATAGTTCCATCGCTCTTATCCGGTATGCTGCTTCTGAATCCGCGACCTGTTTAACGTTCTCTTCTTTTTCTAGTTCTTGTGTGTGTATGTATGTATGTATGTATGTATGTGTGTGTGTGTGTGTGTGTGTGTGTGTGTGTGTGTGTGTGTGTGTGTGTGTGTGTGTGTGTGTGTGTGTGTGTGTGTGTGTGTGTGTGTGTGTGTGTGTGTGTGTGTATAATAATAATAATATTTGGGGTCTTACGTGCCAAAACCACTTTCTGATTATGAGGCACGCCGTAGTGGAGGACTCCGGAAATTTTGACCACCTGGGGTTCTTTAACGTGCGCCTAAATCTAAGCACACGGGTGTTTTCGCATTTCGCCCCCATCGAAATGCGGCCGCCGTGGCCGGGATTCGATCCCGCGACCTCGTGCTCAGCAGCCCAACACCATAGCCACTGAGCAACCACGGCGGGTTATGTATGTATGTATGTGTGTGTGTGTGTGTGTGTGTGTGTGTGTGTGTGTGTGTGTGTGTGTGTGTGTGTGTGTGTGTGTGTGTGTGTGTGTGTGTGTGTGTGTGTGTGTGTGTGTGTGTGAGAGAGAGAGAGAGAGAGAGAGAGAGAGAGAGAGAGAGAGAGAGAGAGAGAGAGAGAGAGAGAGAGAGAGAGCGGTGGCAGCCCAACTCGCATCTTCGGCTTTACGCGTGCAATACTCCACACGCGCACGCACGCACGCCGACAGTCGCGCCACAGGGAAGTGCGCTCGGGAAAGGAGGCAGCCGTCCGCCGTAACTTTCAGCGGCGTCGCTCGAGCGTCTCTGCTCGATTCACGTTTTCGCAGCAAAATAAGTAACGCCCTTCGCATGTGTGAGGTGGCCAAAGCTCGAGGCATGTCGAAGAATAATTATTGCTCGGGGGGGGGGGGGGGTGGAAAAAAGGTAGCTCGGGGCGAGGACTGCTGTCAGCTGCTGCGTATGATGTTGTTGCTCGAGGTGGCGTTGGAGCAAGGAATCCTCCAACCTCATCGACGAATATGTCAGGTCGTAGTAATGACGGAAAAACGGTTTATTTTACATTAGTTACATGGCTTCAGTTACGGAAGCCCATTCCACGCAGGAGCTCTCATCAGGACACCTCGGCCCCACTGCACGAAAAGTATCCGCATTTTAGTACCGTCGTCTTCCCTAGGCGACTCGACTAGGGAACCTGATGACTGTATCGCAGCCAATCACGGTCGTCGAATCGGTTGCGGTACCACGCCCATAATATCGCAACGCTCCGCAGCACCCGAACATCTGAAGCATCCGCTCACCCGAAGCATAAAATAGGGGACGGGATAGCAACCTACGAATTCACGGTCGCTACCGGGCTTCGGTAAATTTTGACGTTGGCCCCTTTCATAATTAGTATTGTACCACTGTATTGTGAAATCTGCACTTTATATTTTGTGCGAAGGTTTGAGATCTGCGAACACGACGACGGCGTACGATATGTCTTAACGTAAGTCTGAACTCGTGTTTGACTAAGCTCGCGTATTCCTGAACGTACGCTTCAATGATACACCATTTGAGCTCAATGCGAGAAGTGGTTCCGAAGTCTGTGGAAACGGGTATGTGCATTCGCATTGCGAACGCTTGAAGAAAAAAAAGAAAATGTATGAAATGGTAGTGGCTCTAAATGTGCTACGTTAGAGTGTATCTTTTTAGGCACGGAAAAAAAAAAGAAAAAAAGTTCTACCCTCGGCGGGATTCGAACCCGCAATCCCCGGTTTAGGAGACCGATGCCTTATCCGTTAGGCCACGAGGGCGACACGTTGGAACTTGTTCTTGGCAGACATCGCTAGCGTACGCCAGCTTGCCGTTCTCCCGGTTTTCTTACGGCTGGAAACTTATTATGCTTTTCTAACTTTGGTTTATGTTGGCCTCCTTCGTATTTTAGTAGGGGTGTGCGAAGAGCAATTTTTGAGGCCGAACAGAATGAGAATCGAATAGTGCCAAAAACGAATCGAATATCGAATAGTTTTCGAATAATAAAGGAACAGCCGTTATCGCGAATAATATGAAATTATGTTCACATCCCAGTATTCTTAAGGTTAACGCGTTTTTGCCATCACGTAGTACGTTATGAAACGTTGTTTATTAAAAGCACAAGCGGAGCATTAGAAGCAAACAAGTAGTTCCTTCGCATGCACAGGGCTGTTCAGACAGTGCGAATGATCGCTGTACAACCTGTAACGTATAGATACGTAAGTAACGTAGCCTGCTCCAATGCACAAGTTCTCATGTTTTATGTCTTGCACTATGTAACCCACGGAGGTGAAAATTTACCGCACTTTGGCTCAAA